>NW_015164193.1:539602-558831 GCF_001447785.1 Gekko japonicus
TTTTTGCAAAGGCCATTACTTTTGTTTTAGTTTAATTGACCTCTATTTTCATGGCAGTATTAGGTAAAAGTATTCATAGCTTTCCTCAGGCCTATTGGGGTCCTTGAGAGTAAAACAGCATTATCTGCATATAAAAGGACCCCTACATGTTTATTACTTAATTTAGCGGGATGAAACTCAGGCTTATTTAGATATGTTACCAGGTCATTGATATAAAAGTTGAAAAGTAGAAGTGCTAAGAGGCATCCTTGTTTGACCCCCCTGCTTGTCCTGATAGGGTCTGTGAGGTGCCCCTGCGAGGAACACCTGACTTGTATGTAAGTCTGGTTGTAAAGAGCCTGAATTAGGAATAGTAATTGTCTATCAATATTTGTCTCTCTTAACTTATTCCATAATATGTCTCTGGCATCTGAGTTGAAAGCTGATTTCAGGTCCAAGAAAGCAGCAAAAAGTGATACCTTTGAATTAGGGGAGTACCTTGAGATCAGGTGGTCCAATGCCACACAATGATCCGGAGTAGACCGACCCTCCCTAAATCCAGCCTGTTCATCAGCTAAACAGGTGTTCTCCTCCATCCAGTCCCTGAGTTTCCACAGAAGATGTTTTGCATACAGTTTGCTTACTATACCGAGCAAGCTAATAGGACTGTAGTGGTTAGGATCATCTTTGTTACCTTTTTTATAGAGGGGGATGATCACAGCCATTCCCCAGTCCTTAGGGATTTCCCCTGTTTGATCTATTTGTGTGAATAATCAGGCCAAGACTGGGACATATAAATGAAATAAATAATATATCTGAAGATTGTGGAGCAGATAAAATGTAGGTTGGTGGGAAGGAGAGAAGGAAGCAAGGGATGGTTGCCAGAAGAAGGAAAAGAAAAGGGGGGGGAATTGACCCCCCCGAAGGGGAATTTTTTATTTTTGCATTTTCTACACACTACACACTACAAATGTGGAATGGGGAAAGGAATACTAATGCCCTGTCACTATTACTATGGGAAATGAGTGATGGAAATCTAGATACATATAGTCTACTGGATAGGGAAAGGAAAACTACTATTCTGTTCTAAATCTCCTACTGGATATGGGGATAGGGTAAAGACTAATACAAATCACGATCTGAAAAGCTAAAAGAATAGATCTTTTTAACTTATTAATACAGGTTATATAGAGATTAGTTCGATTATAAAAATATAAAGTTATTAGCTTGGCACAATTACTGCCCTTAGCACTCATGCTTTAGTTTTAGAGTCTTTTCTTCTTAGATTTCTTCATTTTCCACAGTTTGGGAGCGGACGCTCCTTTCTCCGATTCAGATGCTTCTGATGACAAGAAAATTTGGCTTGTTGAGGGATGGGAATACAGGAGAAAGTGAAGTGCCTCCTGCAAGTCCTATGGGGGTTCTTCACTGCACAACTGGGCCATAGTTTTTCTAAAGAGGCTGCCAGGAGAAGAGAATGAGGGAAAACTGAAGACAGTGGGGCAAATAGAGGTGGATTGGCTGGTTGGTCAGAAGGAAAGGAGAGAGAAGGGTTTTATTGTATTTAGCCATAGGCCATTACAAACGAGAAGGAAAGGAAGAAGCAGGAAAAGATGAGGACAGGGGCCTGCCAGGAGAAGGAAAAGAGGAAATAGTGTGGGGAGGAGGACCCACAATTGGGTCATAGTTTTCCCAGGTAGACATTGTTAGGGGCAGGAAATGAAGGAAAGCTGAAGATAGGTGGACAGATAAGAGAAGGCGGTTGATGGATGGGAAGGGGGGGGACAGGAAATGAGGGATGGACTTTCAGGAAAAGGAAAGTAGAAATAGTGGGGGAGGGGAAATATGATGCCTCTCACAAGTCCTTGCAGGTCCTTCACTTGGAAACTCCTAAACACACAAAGGGTGCTTTCACACATCTATATATAGAAAAGAAAGTCCCCTCACCGTCAAATCAACGCCCAGGCCAAACCGCTGGACCTAGAGACACCAAATTCGGGGAGAGTGCTCCCACCTGACTCTCCATCCAGCGCAGCACCGAGCACCGATCCAGAGGAAGCCACCATGCCCCGCATCACTCCTGAGCAGCACCGTGCCTGGCTTTCCCAGACACCGCTCCCCGCACCACGCTAGAGTCGTGGCATCGGCTCCGGGACACCTCGAAGTCTTCGACCCCACACATCCCGAGTTCTGGGATTCGTGGACAGACCAGTTGACCTGCTACCTAGCCTACCATGAGGTAACATATGCCAGCAAGAGACAAGCCCTCCTCTTCAGTTTGTGTGGAATGGCCACCATCCAGCTCACAAAGAGCCTCCTGGCCCCTAAGGCTATCCTCGAATGCCCCTACAAGGAGATTGTCGAAGCCTTAACAAGGTATTTCACACCCAAGCCAACGACAATGGCCAGGAGGATGGAGTACCAGGGGCGCACCCAGAAGCCCAGCGAGATGGCCGCCGCTTTCATGGCCGCCCTGTGCCAACACGCAATGGAGTGCAGTTTCACCAAGGTGGAGGAGAACATCTTGACCCAGTTCATCTGGGGAACCAGCGATGTAAAATGCTGCTGCAAAATGATCGGCACCACTGACCTAAAAATCGAGGGTGCTCTACAACTTGCCATCGCTTACGAGGCCTCCCACCATGACTGTCCCCAGGCCGCATCCCACTTGGTGCTCCCCGACCCAGCGCCAGAGAACTTGGATGAGGATCACATCTGTCTCGTCTGCCCCTCCAGCTACAGGAAGCCACCGGGAGCCACCAGAGCATCCGTACACAGCGAAACCCACCGGGTGTGCCACGTGTGCCAGCTGCAGAGAGGCACACGAGTGCAAGTCGTGCCAGTTCCGCATCGCCATCTGCCACACGTGTGAGAAACAGGGACACCTCACCCGCGTATGCCTATCCAAGAACCACCGGAACCTGCCAGGCACAACTGCCTCATCAGACCTCCGCACACTATGAGGCCACCGCGGAAATAGACGACCTCTGCCTCCTGACCACCCAGCCCTCGTTCCAGGTACTACGCCTCCCCAATGCATCCGCAGCCCCGAAGATACAGGTCCAAGTTCAGACTGAGGGGGCCTCCTGTTCAATGGAAGTTGACTCCAGGTCAGCAGCATCCATCATATCAGCGGAGACGCTCAACAGACTCTGTTCGAACGAGGGGGCGCGCCTGCATCCTTCGCCCTTGAACCTCGTGGACTTCCAAAGGAACCTGGTTCCAATTTGGGGAGTGGGGACCTTCCGGGTGAAGTACCAGGGATTTATGGGCTCAGTAGACTTAATTGTGGTGCAGGGAAATTTAGTTAGCCTCTTGGGGTGGGCCTGGTTTGCGCGGCTGGGCATCACAATTGGGGGGGTGAGGAAATGTGCGCCGAGGGATTTTGCTGAAGTTTGCGGGGAATTCCCCGCAGTCTTTGATGGGGCTCTGGGTTGCTATAAAGGACCCCTAATTTCGCTTCAGCTCGACCCCATGATTGCCCCCATCCGCATGCGGTTCCGCAGCGCCCCACTTATGTTGCGGCCAAAAATTGACGCAGAACTTGATCGCTTGGTGGCGCAAGGGGTCTTTGAACTCATCTCACATGCACTGTGAGATACTCCTATAGTTACCCTCGTGAAGCCTAATGGCGACGTCTGCATCTGCGCGGACTATAAATGTACTTTAAATAAGGCCCTTCTCGACCACTCTTACCCGGTCCCAGTCGTGAGTCACACATTAGCGTCCTTAGCTGGGGCCAAGATCTTCGGCAAGCTGGATCTTGCGCAAGCATACCAGCAACTGCCCATTGATGAGGCCACGGCCACCGCCCAGACCATAGTAACACACCAGGGGGCGTTCAAAGTCAAGAGTTTGCAGTTCGGGGTCAGCGTCACCCCTGGGATATTCCAACAGCTTATGGACTCTCTGTTGAAAGGGATCCCTGAAGTGACGCCATTCTTTGGTTATGTCCTCATTGCTGCGGCCACCCCGGATGAATTCGCCTCCCATCTATGTGCCATCCTCTACCGCTTCGACTTGGCAGGTCTTAAGGTCAAGAGGGAGAAGTGCCTCCTTGGGGTCCCGGAGGTGGATTTCTTGGGGTTCCAGGTTGATGCCTCTGGCCTCTATCCTGCAAGAGACAAAGTCAAGGCCATCGTGAAGGCCCCTGCGCCCAAAACAAAGACAGAGCTTCAGGTGTTTCTAGGGCTAATAAACTTTTACCACGTCTTTATGCCCCACAAGGTGGTGGTAGCCAAGCCCCTACACAGACTACTGGAGAAGTCTGTGCCCTGGGCCTGGGCCCCCCAGGAGTCGGCGGCATTCAGGGGTTTCAAGACGCTCCTGATCTCAAACGAGGTGCTGGTTCATTTTGACGAGTCCCTGCCAGTGGTTCTCGTGTGTGATGTCTCCCCATACGGCATAGGTGCAGTCTTGGGCCACATTCTCTTTGACGGCTGAGATGTCCCGGTGGCCTACTACTCCCGGACCTTGTCGGCGGCTGAGCAGAATTACCCCCACATCGACTGTGATGGTTTGGCAATTGTGGCTGGGGTAAAAAACTTCCACAACTTCACGATTGTGATGGACCATAAGCCGCTCCTCGGCCTCTTTGCAGTGGACAAAAAGGACCCCCCCAGGTGTTGTCACCCAGAGTCCTCCACTGGTCCCTCTTCCTGGCAGGTTACAATTACCGCCTGGTGCATCGCCTGGGCAAGGCTATGGGGCACGCCGACACCCTCAGCCACCTGCCCCTTCCGTCCATGGATGCCGATCCCACTCCCACCCCTGGGGTCGTTTTGCTCAAGGGCCTCCTCTGCAGTCCATCGGCATTGCTCGCTGCTTGGCCCGTGACCCATTGTGTCCCGAGTGTTGGGGTGTCTCACAGCCTCAGCGGGCCCAGAGTACACAGCGTTCACCAACTACTGGAACAAACTGTTGGCTCTTAAGGGGTGTCTCCTGTGGGGGGGAGAAGGTGGTTGTCCCCAGCGCCCTGCAGCACCAGATCCTCAACACTCTCCACGAGGCCCACCTGGGGATTGTCCATATGAAGGTTCTGGCCCGGAGCTACATGTGGTGGCCAGGGATTGATGCAGAGATTGAGTCCTGGGTGCGAGGGTGCCAGATGTTCCAGGCAGTCTTCCCGAATCCACGGAGTGCCCCCACCCAGCCGTGGGAGTCCACCCAGAAGCCGTGGTCCCGGCTCCACATAGACTTTGCCAGGCCATCCCAGGGACTGATTTTCTTGGTCACGGTGGACTCCTACTCCAAATGGTTGGAGGTCTGCCGAGTCACCACCACTTCAATGAAGGCCTTCATCCGGGCGCTGTGCCAGATCATTACAACTCATGGTCTGCTGGACACCATCATCTTCGACAACAGGGCAGCATTTACATCGGCGAATCCACCGAGTGCCCCCACCCAGCCGTGGGAGTCCACCCAGAAGCCGTGGTCCCGGCTCCACATAGACTTTGCCAGGCCATCCCAGGGACTGATTTTCTTGGTCACGGTGGACTCCTACTCCAAATGGTTGGAGGTCTGCCGAGTCACCACCACTTCAATGAAGGCCTTCATCCGGGTGCTGTGCCAGATCATTACAACTCATGGTCTGCTGGACACCATCATCTTCGACAACAGGGCAGCATTTACATCGGCGGAATTTCAGGACTTCCTACAGAGGAACCTCATCTGTCACGTGAGGTTGGCGCTGTTCCACCCCGCGACCAATGGGCAAGCGGAGCGAATGGTGTGCACCGCAAAAGAAACCCTCAGCCGGATCACAGCTGAAGACTGGGAGTTTCATCTTGCATGCTTCCTCCTGACACAGCAGATAATGCCCAACTCCATCAGTGGCCGATGCCCCGCAGAACTCTTGAAGGGTCATCACCCCACCATCCTGCTGGACCGACTACACCCGGACCGGGCACCCGAATCCAGGAAGGTGACGGAACAATGGGACACCCCAGGGGATTCTTCCCAGAAGACCCCATCTACATTAGGAACTTTGGGCAGGGACCCCCGTGGCTGGCGGGATGAGTAGTAAGAGCGACTGGCCCCATGTCTTACAAGGTGTCTACAGAGGACGGCCAACTCCTCCGGAAACACATCGACCATCTGTGGAGGCAACAGCTCCCGATAGCAGAGGAACAACCTCCAAGGCTCGTGGGGTCCAAGCCCAACAACCCCGAGGCAAGCAACCGGACCAACACAACAATCCACAGGGAGGTGCCAATAGTCGAGCCGACGGCCGCAACCCCAGGACCAGTAGAACAGCTGCCACCCCCGCAGCAACCAGAACCAGTCAAGCAACCAGAGGCAGTTGTGAGCAACCCGGTACCCACCCCCCCCCGGCATTCCCTGTGCGAGCGCAGACCACCACCCTACTTACAGGACTATGTCACATAGGCTGGGTTGAAACTATGGGGGGAGGGGTGTAATGTATGCGGACCGCCACCAGGGGTTCGCGGCTAAAGTTAGGAGCTTGGTTCCCGGACACAAACTGAACCTCGGATCCTAAACCACCTTGTGTCCACCAATAGGCCTCTGGCGGGAAATTCAAACCCTTCTATGGGGACCCTGGGTGTGCTGAGTGGTGTGTATATAGTTGGCCCTTGCAGGACTGGTCTGTCTGTCTGTCTGTCTTGTGTGTGAAGTACAATAAAGGTGTACAAAAACAACTGATAAAAGATATAACAGAAACTGATCTACCTTTAAATCCAGAAATCTATTTGTTAAATATCCTACCCAACAGTATTAAATATAACGAATCATGTATTATTGTATATTTAAATACAATGGCAAGAATCTGTATTGCTAGAAACTGGAAATCAGACATTGTACCAAAAAAGGAAGAACTGATAAACAAATTGTTTGAGATAATAGAGATGGATAAATTAAATATGTTCTTGGCTGGGAAATTAGAAGATAAATTTAACCAGAAATTGCATAAAGCCATAAAGTGGTATGAGAAAAACTTGTAAAACTTAATCCCAATGTTAACAAAGAAGAATAAGATGTATGTATGTTTATATAATATGGAAAAATGAAAATAAACTATTTTTTTTAAAAAAGAGATTGGAACAGGTCAAGATCTTTAAATATTTCAATACAATGCCTCTTGGGTCTGTCATTGAAAAACAGCAATTAATACTGCCAAAGTAAATGCGGCAGAGATTTCCAAATTTTATTTTTCAGGAAGAGGTAACCTGCTGCTTTACAAGCCTTTAATGCTAAAATAGGGGTCCAGTTATTATATGGGGTGCCTATTTGGATCAATACAGCTGGAAACTCCATAGAACAGCCTCAGTCCTGTTTCCTGAGGAAAATCTTTGGCATGCCAATGTGTGTCCCCTACGCAGCTTTATGCCTGGAATGCTGCCAGAATATTTTGCTGTTCAGTCACAGTCGAGTCCGACTCTTCGCGACCCCATGGACCAGATCACGCGAGGCCTTCCTGTCTTCCGCTGTCCTCTGAAGTTTGCTCAATTTCATGTTTGTTGCATCTATGACACTAACCATCTCATCCTTTGCCGTCCCCATCTTCTTTGAACTTCAGTCTTTCCCAGCATCAGGGTCTTCTCCAGGGAGTGCTCCCTTCTCATTTGGTGGCCAAAGTATTTGAGCTTCAGTTTCATTATCTGGCCTTCCAGGGAACAGTCAGGGTTGATTTCTTTTAGGATGGACTGATTTGATCTTCTTGCAGTCCAAGGGACTCTCAAGAGTCTTCTCCAGCACCATAGTTCAAAAGAATCTATTCTTCGGCGCTCGGCCTTCCTTATAGTCCAACTCTCGCAGCCATACATGACTACTGAAAGACTATTGAAAGAGGTAGTCAATCTTTAAAGGTACAATTGTGGTCTTAGGGTACTGTCTCAGTGATGATCTGGTTCTTATAGATCCACATGGGTCAATGCAGGGGTAATTCATGAGGACAACCAGATGGATTTCACCTAGAGAACTGGTGTTGAGTAGTGATGGGCATGAACTGGGAAAATGTGGTATGGTTCATGGTATGCCAGCTTCATGAACCATGAAACATCACAAATAAACCAGTTTCATTTGTGAGGTTTGTGACATGGTAGAACACCCCTCAGCATGATAGAGACACCAAACTCACAAGGGATATCCGGCTAACCCTCCTCTACCTACATGCCAAGGTTGGTGAGGATTGAATTTATGGGGTTCGAGTTATGGCTCCCCCAAAGAAGGTGTCCCCAGGAAAGCATTTTCTGGGGAAATGACAAGCACAGGTTCATGAGGGTCAGGATTGTATAGAATGGATCCTGTGCAAATTAAAGATGCCAAACATGCAAGAGATCTCCAGATGACTCTCCTCTACTTGCCCTCCAAGTTTGATGAGGATTGGATTTATGGGGTCCAAGTTACAGCCCCCCAAAGAAGGTGCTCCTATGGAGGGAAAAACAGCAAAAAAGCAAGGACAACAGAAGCCATGCAGAACAGAATCGAAGTCCCAGAGAATCTCTGCAGTAGAAACTGAAGGTTGGAGGCATTTTTGCAAGCCCAGCAGAACCAGTGCAATGTGCCCAGCAGAACTAGTGCCACTGTGGCACTGTGAACCCAACAGGACTAAGGTCAAGTCAGGGAAGTGTTTTTTGGGGGGACATGTCAGACACAGGTTCAAACATTGAGGTCTTTCTTGTATAGTTCTTCTATGTATTATTGCCATCTTTTCCTAATCTCTTCTGCTTCTGTTAGGTCCCTACCGTTTTTGTCTGCAAGGGTTACATGCCAATAAAGATAATTGGATTGGATTGGTCTGATAATGAGACTGGTTATTTGTGGGTGCATAGCAGAATTCCATCCTGTAGGCTGACCAATAACATAAAAACCAATAACATCTAGTAAACAGCATGAAACTGCAACAGACAGACTTATCTGTTATAGCATCTGTATATAGTATATGCAGGGTTGCCAGGTTCCCCCTGGCCACGAGTGGGGGGATGGGGGGTAGGGTTGCCAGGTTGGGAAACTCCTGGGGATTTGGGGATGGAGCCTGGGGGGAGGGGGGACAGGGACCTCAGTGGGGTACAATGCTATACAGTCTACCCTTCAAAGCATCCATTATCTTCAGGGGAACTGATTTCTATAGTCTGGATATGAGCTGTAATTCTAGGGGTCCCCAGGTCCCACCTGGAGGCTGGCATCCAAGTTCCATTATACTTCCCTCAATTTGGATTACCCTTTCACACATTCCCAAGAAGTATTTCATTTATTATTTTTATTGACTTCATTTATAATTCTCTTTCTTGCTGAGACTCAAGATGGATGACAACTAAAAAGAATAGAGCAAGAACGGTATAATAGTTATGACCAGCAAAGTTAGAGAACAGCTCACTACAAGCACAGTATAATACAGGAGGGTTACAAGACTGGAGAGCAATGCAGTGAAACACATTACAAGCAATAATGATGTGGGATTACAAATGTAGAGAACAGTCTGTTAACAACATAATATGCACAATGAAGACTGCCTTAAATCCAACAGATGTTAGCTACAACCTTATTCATTTTGCAAAGTACCTTCCTGAACAATTTCACTTTAAACATTCTGCAAAATACCAGCAGCATAGAAGCCTTCCTGATCACAGCAGGCAGGCCAGCCACCAAGTAAGAGCCACAACAGAGAACGCTTAACTCTTCCCATTTGCAAGGTGGCACCTTAGAGTTTCCAGCAATTCCTAGAGAGGCATTATATTGTTGACAGCACAGCCACCCCACACACAATCTTCCACTGCTTACTGTGTCTGGCAACCTTATTCAGAAGGCTTTGCTCTGATAAAAAGAGCTGCTGCAGCAGAGGATATCAGCAGGGGCAGTCCTGCAGGTATGCATGTTTGCAAGGCTCTCCCCTCTCTGGCTCTGTGAGCTTGCCCTCGGCTATCCTTCTGGGTCCCTCTAGCAGGTATAACAGGAGACTTCTGGTCCCCACCCCAGATGTTCCCAGCGGTTACAGGCAGCATCCTAGCAACCTAAACTGCACTGTTCTGTAAGTAGAAGCTTCTGGCAGCTGGCTCCTTCCCAGCCTTTTTCTTGCTTCTTCTCAAGCCATTGTGGACAGAGGGGGACTTGAACAGAAAGAAATGAGGAGGCTGAGCACAAATGAGTGGACAAATACTTCAAATTGGTCAACCATTTTGAAGTCAAACTTCCTTCCTTCCAGAAGCATTAGTGCATTCAGTGCATTATTTTGTATTCAGCTTTTGCCAATAACAGATTTCATGGTAATCAAGTTTAAAGAACCCATATACAATATTGTTTAGGTTTTGCTTTTAAATTTTGGTGCTCATTTTTGGTTTCCTAATGTCAGGCCAGTAGCCAGCTTTCTTGAACTCACCACTCTCAGCAGCAACCAAACCTGTAATAAGTACTTAAAAGGAGACAGGTTGTGCTCTGAACTGAACATGTGCCTGTTCCAGACCTAAATTTAGAACCCTTGCTGGTTTGTATTAACTCTGTTTGGAGTTGCTGTTCTTCTATAAGGGAAACAAAGTAGTAACAGAAGACTGTCATACTTCAGCAATGTTTCCTAAGTAAAGATGTGATTTTCCATCCCAATTATTACTTGTGGTTGTCCTCGCTACATGTCACATGATAGCTCTTAAATCCAACAGTGTGTTCCAGATATTGCTAGCCAGATGGCCTGAATCTGAAAAACTAACAATAGTTCCCAGACCTATCTCTTGTTTTATTTATCTATTTAAGGACTATTAAAGGGCCTCTTGGAACTGATTACTTCCCTTTGCCTTAAGAGCAGTGTCACAATATCCTCTTTCATTTGGGAAAAATAGCGTATTGCTAAAGAAATATGGAAGGTCTTCATCAAATGATCTTGAATCTGTGAGCTCCCCTGCTGACAAAGACAGAAATACGTAAGGATTCGTTCACAAATTGTGCTTTTTTAAAAAAAAAAATATTTATTCAATTTATACCCCGCCCTATCCCTCACATGGGCTCAGGGCAGCTTACAACATATAGTAAAACAATAAAACAGTAAAAGCAATGAAATAGTTGATGGCACAATAAATATTATCAAACCCCATCCCTCATATCAGGTGAACAAAGGGGCTCCAGTGCCCAATAATATTATCTGTCAGCAGGCAATGGGAGAGGGGCCATAAAGAGGGGAGGCCAGAATGGTTGAAGTCCGCACCAGTCAGTGCTAGAGACAGCATAGCAGCAAGATGCTTCTCTAGAACAATAGCTCGCCTGGATCCAGGAACTAACCTATAGCTATCCTTAACTGGACCTGATCTTCTAAGATCCTTGGTCCTGAGCAAATAGGATTCAGCCAGGGGAAATCACCTCTTGATCATTGTATTCTCCTCTCTCACTTGATAAATAAATATACAAAAAGAAGAAAGGCCAAGCTTTATGCTGTCTTTCTGGACTTTAATGGGGCCTTTGACTCTGTTTTGAGGAACTTACTCTGGAGGAAACTTGATCATTTGCTTCCTGATAAGAGATTACTATTCCTTATCAGGAAATTGTATACGGCCACATTTTTTCAGATTAGATGCCCTCCCTCTGGAAGACTTACACCAATGATTAATATAAATAAAAGAGTTAAGCAGGGCTATATTTTGGCCCCTTCCCTTTTCAATCTTTTTTAAAATGACTTTGCCCCTTTTCTGTCTTCAGTTGATGGACACAGCCCTAGACTTGGCTCTACGCATATATTTTTACTGCTGTACACTGATGAGGCAGTCCTTTTGTCATTGACTCGCTTGGGGTTAAAGTGTTTACTTGATCGCTTCTATGAATATTGTGCTGCCAACTACCTGGAGTTAAACTACGAGAAGTCCAAAGTAGTGGTCTTTTCCAACTCCTGGAAGTTTCATGACTGGAAAATTAATGGTCATACCTTGGAACAGGTCAATGTCTAAATATCTTGGTGTTCATTTTCAATACAACGTCTCTTGGGTATGTCACCGAAAAACAGCAATTAATATGGCCAAAGTAAACGCAGCAGCAATCTCAAAATTTTTATTTTTCAGGAAGAGGTAACCAGTATATACCTGCTGCTTTAAAAGCCTTTAATGCTAAAATAGGGGTCCTTCTCATCTTCCACAGTGAAGACGGAGGCAAAAAATGCATTTAGCTTCTCAGCCATTTCCCTATCATCCTTCAATACTCCTTTTACCCCTTGGTCGTCCAAGGGCCCCACTGCCTCCCTGGCTGGTTTCCTGTTTCTAATGTATTTGAAGAAAGTTTTATTGTTGGTTTTTACGTTTTTTGCTATATGCTCCTCATATTCCCTTTTTGCCTGCCTGACCTCAGACTTGCATTTTATTTGCCATAGCCTGTGTTCCGTTTTATCAGCCTCACTGTGACTAGCTTTCCACTGCTTAAAGGAATTCTTTTTACTTTTTACAGCCTCCATTACTCTGTTTGTTAACCATGCAGGCTTTTTCCTATACCTGTTTGTGCCTTTCCTAACCTGCGGAATATATATTTTTTGAGCTTCTAGGATCGTAGTTTTAAATAGATCCCAAGCTTCCCCAATTGTTTTGACCCTTTCTACTTTTCCTTTCAGTTTCCTCCCCACGTGTCCCCTCATATCAGAGAAATTACCCCTTTTAAAGTTAAAAATGGTTGTGTGAGTCTTTTTGGCCAATTCTCTATTTGTACAAATGATGAACTCAACAACATTATGATCACTGTTTCCAAGCGGTGCAATCACTTTTACATCTCTCACCAGGTCTTGAGTGTTACTTAGGACCAAATCAAGGATCGCCTCTCCCCTGGTAGGTTCCGTGACCATCTGCTCCATAGCACAGTCATTTAGAGTGTCTAGAAACTCAATCTCTTTTTCCCGGCTAGAACACATATTGACCCAATCAATGTGTGGGTAGTTAAAATCACCTATTATTACACAGTGTTTTTGTCTAGTTGCTATCTTTAAGGCATTCATCATTTTATAATCCTCCTCTATCTTTTGATCTGGTGGGCGATAACAAACTCCCAGTGTTAAGTTTCCTTTTGGCCCCCCTATTTCAACCCATAGAACTTCCAGAAGCGAATCCAATTCACTTAGCCTCTCAATCTTTCTAGACTTTATACCCTCTCTGACATACAGAGCTACCCCACCTCCAACCCTTCCCCCCCTATCCTTCCGATATAATATATAACCGGGAATCACTGTGTCCCACTGATTTTCCTCATCCCACCAAGTTTCAGAAATACCCACAATGTCTATTTTTCCCTCCCTCACCAAGCACTCCAACTCCCCGATTTTACCTCGGACACTTCTAGCATTTGTATAGAAACAGCTGTAATTTCCCTTACAAGTTAAGCCTGCATCCTTCCTCTTGCTATCTCGAGTCGTTGTCCGGCAGTCCATGTCACCAGCCATGGCCTCTGTGGACAATTTCAATCCACCTCCCTGTAGAAAAGCAACCGGTACCCCCTCACCTCTCTCAGATGAGCCAACCCGAACCAGAGACTTTTCATCTCCTGTCGGCTTTCCCCCAATATTCAGTTTAAAAACTGCTCTGCCACCTTTTTGATTTTAAGCGCCTGCAGCCTGGTTCCTTCTCGTGACAAGTGGAGACCGTCTCGCCTGTACAGCTCCCTCTTGTTCCAAAAAGCATCCCAGTGCCTAACAAACTTGAAACCTTCCCCCCTACACCATCGTCTCATCCATGCATTGAGACTCCTGATCTGTGCCTGTCTCTCCAGCCCTGCACGTGGAACAGGTAGCACTTCTGAGAAAGCTACCTTGGAGGTCCTGGACCTAAGTTTCCTGCCCAGCAGCCTAAATTTCTCCTCCAGGACCTCACGACTGCATTTCCCCACATTGTTGGTGCCGACATGCACCACGACCCCTGGCTCCTCCCCAGCACTATCTACCAGCCTATCTAAAACACGTGTAATGTCCGCTGACTTCGCACCAGGCAGGCAAGTCACCATACGGTTTCAGTAGGGGAGGCCAGTAGATGGAATAATGGACATCTGCCACCCCACCCAAAGGCCTGGCAGAACAGCTCCATTTTACAGTCCCTGCGGAACTGTAATAGGTTCCGCGGGGCCCTGATCTCCAGTGTAAGAGTCCAGTAGCACCTTAAAGACTAATAAAATTTGTGGTAAGCTATGAGCTTTCATGAGTCACTGCTCACTTTTTCAGAACTTCTTTAAGACCAACAAAGTTTTATTCTGGGTATAAGCTTATCCCCAGAATAAAACTTTGTTGGTCTTAAAGGTGCCACTGGATTCAAACTTTGTTCAGCTGTGTCAGGCCAACATGGCTATGCATCTGATTTTTAGGGGTACACGTAATATTTTTAACTGTGTCTGAAAATATAAAATGCTGTTTTGTATTCACAAATTTTAAAAGTCAACTATGACTGCCCCATCCACTTCCCTCCCTCAGAGGCAAAATTGCCCCTCCATTTTTCTTTCTCTTTCTGACTGAGCAGCCCTAGTGGTCTGTTTTCTTCTTTCCTGAAGAATTCGGACTGTCCCACCCTTCTCAGTATAATATTTTACTACTGGCTCAGCCCAGGAACCTGAGGGAAGGGTCGGGATCGCCCTTTAACTTAAAACCACTGAAAATGGCACTTGAGATATTTTTATATTCAAAATTAACAAAATATTTTATTCAACATAGAGGACAAAGGGCAGGTGAAATCAGGGGCTGAAAGTTCTGGGATAACTCTGAGGTAGAATCAATATATGCACAGATCTTAGTTCTTATATTTCAGGCTAATGAGAGTTTCCTAAGCTATTCACTTAAAATCTTTACATTGAGAGGTCTCTAAAGGCTACACCACACCAGACCAGTGATTTCTGCACTCTTCAGAGCTAACTCCATTTTTGACTGGGTAGGGAAATTCCTTCTCTCTCTAGAAGCTCTATCCCCTTTCCTTGGCCTGAATGGGAGTCTCCATCTAATTACCCATTTGTCACAAGAGCATTGGACAAAATACTTTCCAGGAAGGTGTGATTGGCTGCAGATCCAGTACATACAATGCCAAATTTGGGTTTGCATTTGCATGGAGGAGGAGGAGGAGATTGGAGTTATACCCATCCTTCACTACCTGAAGGAGTCTCAGAGCAGCTTACAATCTCCTTTCCCTTCATCTCCCCACAACAGACATCCTGTGAGGTAGGTGGGGCTGAGAGAGCTCTTTCAAGAACTGCTCTTGAGAGAACAGCTGTAAAAGGACTTATGACTGACCCAAGGTCACACCAGCAGCTTCATGTGGAGGAGTGAGGAATCAGATCTGGTTCTCCGAGATAAGAGTCCAGGCTCCTAACCACTACACCAAAATGGGCATGAATGCTTCATACAGCCTGCTGAATTTTTCTATGTATTAATAAACATTAAAAATGAAAAATAAGATTAAGTTAGTTCATTATTAACTGGCTTGGAATTCTGGCTTTTTATGTTGGAGACGGGGAAAATTATTTTGCAAGAAAGTTTGCAAGAAAGGGAAAGTTATTTTTTCTAGAAGCTATAATATATTTAAAAGTGGTTTCCCCTTATAAAAAGTTTCAGAACCATTACTTAGTCAAGAACCAGTGTTGCTTTTGAGTGCATGAGGCTTACCATTTACTATAAAACCAAATTGGCAGGGAAGCCAGAAGATAGAGGGAAGAGGATGAATTTCAGCTGGAGATGTAAATGAACCAACAGCTGGCTGCACAAAATAATGCAGACACTCGCTGTTAAGCCTCCGTTTCAAGAAGGAAAGGCAGATGAAATTATTAGTGAAGTATTTAAAAAGACTAACTCAGAATTGCTTTGGAAATCCTTACTAAACTACGCTTCTTTTAACTAAACTTGTTTAAGAGACAAATGAACAAACAGGGATTCTATTTAGGTGCCTCTGTGATACCAAGTGAAAGAAGATGCAGGAGCAGCATGCTGAGAACAGTCTTGTGCTGCCCCACAGTGGGCAAACTTCCACAGAGAACTGCATCCTCTTTAAAACCTCAGGGTAAAATTTAGACCATAGCTATCTTATTACCTCAGAGTTTGCAATTTTAGGGTTGCCAGATTCATCCTGGCAACTGACAGGGGATGGGAGGTATAGAGTTGCCAAATCCAGGTTGGGAAATTCCTGGAGATTTGGGGATGGAGCCTGGGGAGGACAGAGACTTCACCGGGGTACAATGCCAGAGTCCACCCTTCAAAGCATACATATTATCCAGCGTAACTGATCTCTGTAGTCTGGAGATGAGCTGTAATTCTGGGGGATCCCCAGGTCCCACCTGGAGGCTGGCATCCCTAAATTGTGTAGCTCCTTTTGTTTAGAGTAGTTGCAAAACATTGTCTAGGAAACTTCACTCGGGAAATATGAACATCACTAAGACTTGGCAGGTAAGTTACCTGCACTTTAAGGTATGACAGACCCCAGTCACTCCTCCACTATCAGGCAGGTTTTCCCACCAAAAGTTTTGTTTCCTGCTGTGACTGAGCAGTCCCAAGTAGCATGTTAATATTTGTGTTTTTGATAGTCTGTTTGTCCCACCCAGTTTCTCAGAATATAATTTGGCTTTTTGCCCAACCCAGTAACTTGATGGGGAAAACAGGAGCCCTCTTGTTTTAGCCTTTGAAATGGCACTTGAGACGGAATATCATTCAAACAGAAATCTTAAATTTATTTAACAGGCAGGGATCCATAGGTGTAGTCGGGTTGGGAAAGCTGAGGTAAAACTTGTCAGTGTTTCAAAGTACCCTTCTTTTAACAGGCAAAATAGTGATCTTGAGCCTGGTTTGCATATATTCTAGGCTCTTGCATATATTCTAGGCGGGAGCTGGTCCATGGGGTCGTGAAGAGTCGGACTCGACTGTGTGACTGAACAACAAACAACAACAAGGCTCTTAACAGTGACAGATGTTTTACTTAGTATTTTAATTACAGCAACAATGTTTCTTCAGAGAATTTCCTGTGACAGTGCAGTTTTCCTGGAGTGTGTCTCTTTCTCTGAGCACCTACTTTGTTCCTTTCTTGAAACAACAATTTATTCATGTCTCCTGAGTTGTCTAAAACCATTTTCCTTTCACATCAGACCTGGGATCCTCCTCGGAGCCAAACCTCCGGAGGAATTGGGCAGGCATTAATCTTTTTCTCCACAGAAGATATAACCCTTTTCCTTTTGGCCTGAAAGGGAGTTTCAGCACACTACCCAATCACTCTCACCAAATCACCATCCCAGTTCTGGTGTCTGTGTAAAGAATACTTTAGCTTAGGCTGACACCTAGTCTCTGAATTCTGTTAGGGAATTCTTCCTCAGGATAGGAATACTACAGTTAAGGCAAAAGAGTATTTTCCCTTCACTCTAAGATGAACCTGTCTGATTTTTCCTGTCAGACTCACTGGTTCTAACTGACAGAACCTCCAGAATGGAATGAACCAAACTGAACTCAACTCGATGTCAGGTAGCCCTGTCATAGAGTTGGAATGTGGAGAGGGTTACCTCCACTTGCTTTCCCAGGTCTTCCCTGTCTCATGCAGCTGGCTATCTGTAGAAATGACCTTGGTGGGTATTCTGTCTGTAAATCATCAGGCTTGGGGAAAGTAACAGTTTAGGCATTAAAAAGCTTGCTTGCTAGCTTTGCCCGCGCACACGGAAACTAACTATTGGCTTTTGCAAGTGGGGGGGGCACTTTGAATGTCCTATAAGTCAGTAGCCATCATATTGCAGGCCATTCCTAACACAAGTTGTATACCAGTTACTTTAGTATTGGAATTACCAAATAAACACTTATCTTCTGAAGAAGCCTGAGTGTGTGGTGTTACCTGCCTAAAGTTCCTGACAAAGTGTTAGGAATCTTCACCATCTCAACTTGATTCTCTCCCCCTCGGAGATGAGCAAAAGTGAGGATGTCCAGACTGGCGGTGGGGACCAAATCCACCCCGTCGGCAAGTTGGGGAATCCTGTCAAGGTGGGAACGGAGCCACTGGAATGGGGCACAGAGCAAGACGACCTTATCAGTACACTGTTCGGAGGGGCTATGGCGCAAGTGACGACCCGGCTTAAGGGGCCTCGTTGGGGCGGTTCAGTGCGGATCCACACAAGACCTGGACTTTTTACTTCCCCGCGGCACACTGCCGGGAGAGTTGGTATGACAAACCGCTCAGAGCTGAGGATTTTGGAGCGGAGGTTTATGTAACCGGGGCCCCCCGAACAGTGGACTATGTTATGGAAAGTGAAGGGGCCGTGGGTGGCGGGAGTGCTGGGGAGGAGTTTGTTGGCACCCATCTGGAATTATTGGAGAGGGGCTTCGACCGGATGATGTGGATTGTCGAGGATTCTCTCAAGAAAATTCCAACCATGGTGACTGGGGCAGTGCAGCAGGAGCTGCAATGCCAGGGACCACAACCGCAGAGACCAAGTTTTCACACTTGCCCAGATGCCATCCTTTGAGTTAGGTCTTAGGTTACAATATTGTCCAACCCTCTAGGTAACCACCCCTCACTACACGCAACCAATAGAATTGTTTTTGGGATGGACTAATAGGTAGGGGGGTCAAGACGTTGGAACAGTTACCTCCCACCCAATGGACCACCTACAAAAGGTAAGGACCATTCACCTGGCCCTTCCTAGCTAGCATTCCTCACAACAACCCCTGTCTGCTTTATACTCCTCTTTTGTCCAGCTTGCTATCCCCAAACCCTTGCCTCTACTTTGATCTCTTGATCTGCAGTCAACAGACCCACACGTGCTGGCTGGTTCTAGTCGTGTGTTAAAACTCCCTAGATTTCTATTTTCTTCCCCTCTATTCTTCATTGGAACAACCAAGCTGAGAAGACAGATAAGTATCACCCATCATCACCCTACCTGCTAATGCAAATGTGCTTATTTTAATACTGTATTTCTAAGGAACTTGATTGAATGCGTGAGTGCATCAGTATTGTTTGTATGTGATAAAAGTAAAAGACATTTATTTTAACTGCACCAGCCTTGACTCCTTCTCTGGTAACCCTTGGTGGGAACAGGACCTTGGTATAGTTGGCAAGCACCCAGATTTAAATTGCCAATTGCTGTAAATAAAGCAATTCGGCTAACAGTTGATAGCACCAGCGATGGTCAGGACAGCCCGAGTTTCCCACAAATGGCACTGGCCCACCCCCCTCTGTCAACTAGCTATGGATGCCATCTCCCCTCCCCCCCTCCCGGCTCCGCAAACAGGCCCCCAGGTGACTCAGTGGCCCGGCTTGCCCTGCTGGCTGGTATGGGAAAAGTCTATTCAGGAGCCTTGAACTGCTGATTTCTGTAACTGTCCTCAACTGTCTGCAATC
>NW_015164193.1:558917-565712 GCF_001447785.1 Gekko japonicus
GCACCCGAGTGTCCCAGGGGGGGGGGGGGGCAAGGAGGCAGCAACCTGCCAGACACATGAGAAACAATTGGGGGAACACATTTTGCCCCCCTTTTATCCCCTTAGGGGTCATGTTTCTCATAAATCTCTTCATAGTGGGGGTTGACGTCATGGTAGGAATGCACTCCCCTTATTTTGAGTTTCTTGGTGCAGGGGTTTGGCCTGGGCATTGGATTTGGGGTGTGTGTGCGTGCAGAGCATACTTTTTTAAAAAACAAAAATGCTTTTCATTTATGTTAGATTTAAGAAGTGGGATGTAACGACTTATTCAAATCAACATCCAAGCAATCAGGTATTATGCAAGTTCATATGAACCAATTTTCTAGAACCCACATTATGAGAAGTTAAATAACTTAATAAAGGAAACCACTTTTCTACAAATTTGGGGTATATTTCCATAGTGGGTGGGAGTGTGGCTAAAGGCACGGGGGAGGCCGGGCCAGCAGCATTGCTAAGGTGATCCTGCTGGGGTGGCCTCCCTGATGGATTAAAGTGCCCTGGCGCTGTTCCTACACCTGCCAAACACCTGCCTGTCTGTTGTAAGGGGGGGAGGATTGGGTTTAAAGGTATCAGGGTGGCTGGGCCACCAACAGCGCTAAGGAAATCCTGCTGAGCAAGCCTCCCCAATGGATTAGGGACTTCGTGCCCCTTCCAACTCTTGACAGGCAGTTGTCTGTCAGGTGTAGGAGGGGTAGCATGTCTGAAGGCATTGGGGAGGCTGGGCCAGCAGGATTGCTAAGGAGATGCTGCTTGGGCAGCCTCCCCAATGACTTTCAGTGCTCTGCCCCTGCTCCTGACAGACAACCACTTGTCAGGTGGAGGAGGGGTGGGTTGCAGTGTGTCTAAAGCCATTGGGAAGGCTGGCCCAGCAGCACTGCTAAGGTGTTTCTGCTAAGGCAGCATCCCTAATGGATTAAAGTACCCTGCCCTGCTCCTACACCTGACAGACCTGGTGTTGGGGGTGGTGGTGTTTAAAGGCATTGGTGAGGCTGGGCCAGCAGCAGTGCTAAGGCAGTCCTGCTGCCCAATCCTCCCTGACAGCTGTAAGCATCCCACCCCCTCTCCTACACCTGACAGACAGCTGCCTTTCCAGTGTAGAAGGGGAAAGGGTGGCTTATTGCAAACCATTGTGGAGGCTGGGCTGGCAAAACCGCTAAGGCATTACTGCTGGGGTGGGCTCCCTGATGGCTTTAAGCACTCTGCACCCGCTGCTGCACTTGACAGACAACTGCCTCTCAGATGTAGGAGGTGGTGGGAGCGTGTTTGAAGCCATGGGGAGGCTGGGCCAGCAGCTTTTCTGCACCTCAAAGGTGGTTGGCCATTCCTGATTTCCTCAACTATCATTAGCTCTCTGCAGTCTCCTGTAACTGGTTTTTTTTACCACAGAACACTGAGCTCTGCAGCTGACCAATCAGAGAGTGGGGGATGCAAGGAGGCAGCAGCCTGGCAGCTACATAGGAAGTAGTTTGGTGTAGTGGTTAAGTGTGCGGACTGTAATCTGGGAGAACCGGGTTTGATTCCCCACTCCTCCACTTGCACCTGCTGATGTGACCTTGGGTCAGTCACAAGCTCTGGCACAGCTGTACTTGAAAAAGAGCCGTTTGTGTCAGAGTTCTCTCAGCCCCACCCACCTCACAGGGTGTCTGTTGTGGGGAGGGGAATGGAAAGGAGTTTGTAAGCTGCTCTGAGACTCCAAGTGAAGGGCGGGGTATAAATCCAATCTCCTCTCCTCCTCCTCCTCTCCAATGGGGGGAACACATTTTACCCCTTTTGACCCCCTTAGGGGTCAAATTTCTAAAAATCCCTTCTTAGGAGTGTCTCCCCGAATTTCTCATTGGTGAGGCTGGGTTTCTTTATATGTGTGTGTGTGTGTGTGTGCGTGTGTGTGTTTACAAGTAACTGTAGAGGTTCACTGTGGAATGAGCCTTCTTAGTGAACATATGTCATTACATGAAACTGTTTGTTACACCCGTGGCCAGCAATGAGAGGATTACAGTCCTTTTGATCATTCACACGAAGTAAAATGGCTCCTAAATTAAAGGGTGACATATAAGCATACTTCAAGGTTTTTCATGTTAAAAGGAAATAAGCACTTTCTTCTTCTGTAAATTCCTCTTCCTCTTTACACATCAAAGGCTTCCATGAATTCAGCTTTTTACAGTTTGTGCACTGCCTCTTTTACATAAGCCTGGTGCTCCTCTAGGTCCTGGGTAACCTCTCAATCCAGGCTGGCCATGATATCCCCATGGACCAGGTTGGCCTTGCAGTCTATCAAAAGCAAATCCACCTCTGCCACATTCACCTGAAAAAATGTTAGAAAAGAAAACAATATGGGTATAATCCAACCAAACTGAAGCAATAATTTCAATGCAAGATAATTGAGGATGTGCTTGATTTTCCAAACAAAAGCAATAGTCTTGCCCTGACCTGGACAGCCCAGGCAAACCCAATCTCATCAAATCTCAGAAGCTAAACAGGGTTGACTCTGGCAAGTACTTGGATGGGAGACCTCCCTGAAATACCAGAGGTGGGAGGCGGGGGCAGGCTTTATTCAGCCACCTCTCTGAATATCCTCCAGGCCCCCAGTCGGGGCTAGTCACCAGAGGTCACCATGACTTTCAGGTGCATGCACACACACACATAAAAATACAAAAAAGACACCCCCCCAAAGCAATAGTCTTAAAAGGTGTGCAGCTTTGGTTCCTCCCATATATCACTGTCAGTTATGATATGATAATTAACATTTCCATCCAGACAGGATATTTAAACAGATTACAGTTTAAATATGTATCATAGAATCATAGAGTTGGAAGGGGCCATACAGACAATCTAGTCCAACCCCCTGCCCAATGCAGGACCAGCCTAAAGCATCTCTGAAAAATATTCATCCAGCCTCTTCTTGAAAGCTGTCAGTGAAGGGGAACTAACCACCTCTCTAGGCAGTTGATTCCATTGCTTTGGGTCCTATCTTCTGCTGCCAACTGGAACAGCTCCTTGCCTTCCTCCAAATGATAGCCTTTCAAATGTTTAAAGAAAGCAGTCATGTCCCCCCTCAGTCTTCTCTTCTCCAAACTAAACATTCCCGAGGCCCTTAGCCTTTCCTCCTAGGGTTCAGTCTCCAGACCCCTGATCATCCTCGTCACTCTCTTCTGCATCCTCTCGATTTTGTCCACATCTTTTTTGAAGTGAGGCCTCCAGAACCGCACACAGTACTCAAGGTGCGGTCTGACGAAGGCAGTATAACCTCTTGCGATTTCGATGCTATGGCTCTTTTAATACAACCCAAGACTGAATTTGCCTTTTTTGCCACCGCATCACACTGACTGCTCATATTTAGTTTACAGTCCACTCTTACCCCAAGATCTCTTTCGCATACACTACTCCCCAGAAATGTATCCCCCATCCAGTATTTGTCCTTGCAGACAGAGACAAATCCTGATAAATTATATGTAATCCATAGCTTGGATTCCATGGATTATTTCTAATGATGGAATGGCTCTCCATCAATGGAGTGGGGGGGTCACACACATACACACACCCCTCTGCTAAAATTAAAAGTGTTATTTATTTATTTTTTCTTTTGAAGGCCTCTATGATAGACTTTGAGAATATATGGTTTATAATTCCATATTCAACACTAAAATAAGTCCCATTATTTTAAGGATAAAAATCTTTATGTGCTTACATATTTCCCACTAATAACAATAGGATTTTCTAGTCTTAACTTTGACTGGAGTATGCCCTATAAGCCTTCTGTTGTTCTTCACATGCATTCTCTGTGGTGGCTCCTACATTGTGGAATTGTCTACCTGAGGCTGTTAGGATGACCACACACATACACACTATCATTTCACAAAATGTGCAAAAGAGAATGATTTGGGAGGGTGTTCCTGTAAAAGAAGTAAATCTGTATCCAGGAATACAATATTAAACCATGCAGGGATATAATATTAAAACATTCTGGAATAAAATATTAAAACCTGTACCATTTTCCTTACCCCAAACAACCTCAGGGAGCTGCTGTTTGCCTTGATGGGGAAATGTATTTGTCACTGTCCACTTTCCCAGTATGTCAAATAGCAGTTTCCCATGGCCCTTTCAGGTGAGGAAAATGATAAGGGCCTAAATGAGTTAGGGTTCTCTTCCTGTGGTACTGATCCAAATTGGGCCCACATGCATGGAGGAATAGGTTCTGAGCACATAACTCCCAGAACACATTGGATAGAAAGTTCTCATGACTCTGTAACATATTAATCCACAAAGACTTTGTAATATAATAATCAGCCTTAGAAGCAGCCCTTAGTATGTTCCATTTTGCATTATGGTACATATTCCCAGGATATATCTACATAGGTTATATGTACAGTGATTTATGCACAGTAAAAAGTAAGAGTATTAAAATATATGTGGCATTATAAGATATAGAGAGAAAGAAGAGAGAAAAGAATTGTTAAGGGGGAAAAACTGAATACCTCTTGGGCCTGGATTTCCTTCCAAACCAATTATTCCATAACTTTTATCACCTTTGTCTCCATTCTCTCTGTGGTCTCTTGAATATTAAAATCTTCTTAATTATCACCTTTCTAGTTTTTATACATGACACACCTCCAACATATTTAACATTGCCCCCCCAGACGGAAGAACAGACAAACAAGGCTGGGTAAAACGAAGGCCACTTTATTTAACATAATGAAAGTAACAGAAAGGGCAAACAGAGAACAGTGTCACGGTCAAGGCCTGGTGTCACCTTGACCCCATCCTTACCGTACAACGGGCAAGACACCATCTCTACGCCATACCAGGTGTGGAATCATGGCTGACCACACTATTACTGCATCTGGCCACCATTGCTATTCCGGAGCTCCCAATTGGCCCTGCGCCAAGCTCCTTCAATCCCCTTGGGATCCAAAGATCTATGCCATACCTGGCATGTAATCATGGCCGACCATGCAATTACTGTGTCTGGTCACCATTGCTATTCTGGAGCTCCCCATTGGCCTTGCACCAAGCACTTTTGATCCCCCTGGGATCATGGCTGACCACACAATTACTGTGTCTGGCCACCATTGCTATTCTAGAGCTCCCCACTGGCTATGTGCTGAGCTCCCTCAATCCCCTTGGGATCCACAGCGCTACGCCATACCCGGCGTGGAATCATGGCCGACCACTCAATTACTGTGTGTGGCCACCGTTGCTATTCTAGAGGTCCCCACTGGCCTTGACCGAGCTCCCTCAATCCCCTTGGGATCCAAAGCGCTACACCATACAAGGCATGGAAGTATGGCATACCACCAGGGGTCATTTCATGCAGGAGCGCACAGGAGTGGAGCTCCGGCAGTAAAGAGCCCAAGGGGGCGGGCACATGCAACAGGCCCCACCCCCTTCTCCCAGCAGCCCTCAGTCAGAGCAAGAAGCAGCCAGGTAAATTGCAGAGCCCCCCCAGTCCAAAACAGACCAGTGGCACCTTTAAGATCAAGTTTTATTCAGGTACAAGCTCTCCCTCCTCTGCGAGGGAAAAATCTGCAGGCCCCCCCCCCCCAATAGCTAGCAATCCAAAACAGTCTAGTGGAGCCTGAGCGGTGGGTGTTGCTTTCTGACACACTTTTGGTGATGTCAGGGTGTGTGGCATATGCAAATAAGTTATGCTAATGAGTTATGCTAATGAGCTCCTGCACCTCTTTGTCTACAAAATGACCCCTGCATACCACACAATTCTGCATCTGGACACTGTCACTGAATGAACTAAAGATCATCCCGGGCTTGCCGACTAGGGCCTTCACGTTCAGGAATCCCAGGTCATCACCTCGCATTGGCCTACTGGCTAAGACCAAGCTGAGAACCAATGGCTGATCTATTGGCCTGATGAGCTGCCCAAAAGTTAGAGCTGCATCTGCAGATGAGAATCCATCTCCTCCTTACACAGAACACAGCACCTAGGAAGAAAAAACAATGAACTGAAGACAATAATGTAGCGATCTCACCGTATAGCAATGGAGGCACACAGAGCTCCTGTACGGGGCTGATCGCCATAATGCTGCTGCTGTGGATACCGCCCCAAGTCTGGAGGAATGGGTGCCTAATTTTACTCAGAAAGGCCCAACAATCCCAAAGCCCAGGCCATAATGGCCCAAAACTGGTGCCTGATCAGTGAAGTTCCATCCGCATACCTAAATAGCATGAAGTGCGCTTGAAGTGAAATGACACTCTGGGTATACTTGTGACCCTCAAGTGAAGTAAATTATTGACATTCCTGGGTAGCGTTACCAGCTGCCTGGAGAAAAAAGAAGCCCTGTCCCTTTAATGGGATGTTAGTTATCCGGTGATGTTATTTACTTCTATGCCATGAAAAACTACAGCTGTGCATTTCCACGCATTAAGTCTCTATGAAACAGACAAGACTTTACTCTTTGGATCTTTTGGCAACCCTGCACCTTGAAAGATAATAAAATGAGGACTAGAATTGTCCCTGGCTGAGGTCTATATCAGAAGAGAGCGTCTCTGCCCTAGTTCCAGATCCCCTGGATTGTCAAACTGTGGAAACAACACCAGAGGAGATCTGGATCATTCTCTCAGTGCCTTTGCATTCCTAAAGAAGTTTCCAAAAATTTTAAGCAGACCTGAACAGGGAGGCACCCATTGTTTTAAAAGTCAAGGGACTGCCCCAATAAGGCATTTTGAAATGCTTCTAGGTATTTAATTTTTTAAAGCTCTTTAATAACCACTAAAACCCATCATAGCCAAAAGGTTAGTTTGGCT
>NW_015164193.1:566319-593308 GCF_001447785.1 Gekko japonicus
AGGCTGCTGCCGCCGCCCTGACACTCCAGCCACAGATGCGGCCCCAATGTTCTGGCCGCCACCCCAACCCTGATGTTCTGGCTGCTACTGCGGCCCGATGCTCCGGCCACCGCTGCGTTCCACCGCCCAGCCACTGCCACAGCCTTGACATTCTGGCCACCACCATGGCCCACTGCCCCAGCCACTGAATCGGCCCGCCGATTCCTGGGCCCACCGCAGAGGCCCCACAGACAACAAAGAGTGCCATTGCCGCCATGCTGCTGCTTCTCAGGCCAAAGGCCTTCCGGGGCTTTGTCAGGAGCCTCTTGCTGCTACCGCCAGGAGCTTCCAGGGAGTCCCGCCTAAATTGCCGCTGCCGCCCCGGGACCCGCACCACCACCTAAAGGCCTCTGGCTCTGCAGCCGCGTCACCAAGATTCACACCGCTGCATACTTTCCCCGGCCAGCCACTCACTTGCCACAGCTTCTTGCCATCCACAGCCACTCCGCTGGAGCTGCGCCAACAGAACTGGGCCCCAAGGCCTAAAAGGTAAGCCTACAGCTCCGTCCCACTCTCCAAGCACGAGGCAGCAACTGAGAAGGGAGGAGTGTAGCCAGCTGTTAAAGAGACTCCGGCTCTGTCCCCCTCTAGAAGCCTGGCTGCAACTGCAGCCCTTTCTCTTCCTCCTTACAAGGAGGCAGAGGTGGCCCTCCTGAAGCATGCCATTGGCTGCTTCAGGTAGGGCTGAATTATGCTGAAAAGTAATTATTTAGTATATCTCTAAGCGTTTCACATTTTGGTCCTTGGTTTCCTGGGTCACCAGGCTCTCCATGGAACCCTTCAGGTCCAGGTTCCCCATTAATGCCTTTCAGTTCAGGTGTACCCTATAAAAACATGAATGTCATACTATTGCAGCTCCTGCGCTATGGGATGTTCAACAATTTAGATCATTAGAAAAACATGAATAGGGTTTTAAGGGCACTGGTCAATGGACTTAGAAGGTTATGACTCTTTTTAGGACAACACTGTAAGTGGCCCAAATGGCAGGACATTGACCAGTTCTTGCTATAGGTGCAGGACAAATAGGAAGAGTGACATTTCATGTTCCTTGCACTTCCCTACCCTTCGTAATTTCAGCTTTCTTGGCAGCAGCTGGCTCTGACAACTGGATTTCAAGAAGAAAAGCTAATTTTGTTTGCATTTCCTGTTTGAATTTACTTTTGCTCGGGGGGGGGGGCAGGCAAACCAGTAGGACCTGGAGGCCCCATAGGCATTTTTCCATTCAGTGGACATGCACTGGCACACTGCCTTCTCACATTATTTGTAAACTAGCAGTAAAGCTCATTGTGAAAGCAATACAACGAGCTCTAGAAAGATGTGATGTGTAATGAATGCATAGGCTGGAAGGAGGTAAAGTACATATTAGCAGTCTGTAACTGAAAGATACAAATGTAAAAGTAGTCTCACATACCTTATGTTGCACAATAGCTGGTGTCCAAGGTCACACAATGTGGGCTAGAAAATATTGCACAATAGCTGGTGTCCAAGATCACACAATGTGGGCTAGAAAATGCTGCACACAGGGGTCCGTGGAGTAGTGTCAACAACTGACCAGTCCACAAAGTCATTTTATGTTGGATATCCATGTCATTCAATGTGGTTGTGGTTGCACTGTCCACCCTGTTACAACAGAGGTCTCAAGGGAAGTTGGGTTAAAAGTGAGTGGTTGTGATGAAAGTCTCAGTAGATTATGTGGGAATGGGAAGGAGGAGTCTGGGCAAATGAGTGTTGTGAAACGTTTAGTTTTCATTGTGAAAAGGCATGTCTTTTTTGGTGCTTTCTGAGCAAACTTGTGCATTGAAGTTTAGGGTCTAAATGCATGGCTAGACACATAAGGTTTCAATATTTTGCTGCTTCTGAAAAGTCATGAAAAGGATATTTCCTTTTTTGAGCAAGGCTGCATTATATAAAAGAGGTATCGGTCATGGAACTAACGAAACAGTTTTTAAACTGAACATGAGTGGTTGGTCAATCTAGATGTAGTAGGAGTGTTTGAGAGGTCACTGAAAAGTATTATGAGGACAGCACGTGAATATCTTGTATAGCACTTTTGGAACAGCTGGTGGAGAACTGTCTGCCACAGGGTATCTTACATACAATGTGAATGAGTTCACTGAGTTAGTCCAGTGGTCAGCGGCTGTGTGCTGGGAGTGCATGCTCATTGGTAAGGTAAGGTAACGCAGAATGGAATGGTGGAGTTGAGAGGCATACATTTCACAGCGTGTACATGTTTTCCATTGGCATTCTGAGGTTGGTTTGTTTTTGTTTTTGCTTGTCAAGTAGCTGGATGATACAGTCACACTGTGTGAGAAATGGCGTTCCACTGGGTGCAAGTATGGGTTGAATGAGGCACAGGATAGGACTGCTGTCAGAGGATTAAAAGGTAGATCTTGTAGAGATTGTCTTGGGCACTATGTGTGCCTTGTAAGGCTTGCAGGCATCTTGCAGTTTGCACAGCTGCCATGGTGGTATGTTGCCTTTGTAGCTTTTTCCTGAGAATGTTCTTCAGGAGTGACTTTTCTCTTTTGTCTGGCAAATTCTTATGGTGGGAAATCATTGATGCTGTGGTCTGTAAGCGTAAGAAGGGCAGTGTACAGCAGCAATGTGACTGATGTTTCCATCATGTTGTAGTTGTCCTATATCAGGTTTCAAGTGAAAGTTGTCTTTTATGGCACAGAAGTGTGGCTGAGGAACATTTTCCAGTAAGATAATTTAGGGCTGGATGGTTTCAGGGAAACAGTCTTTGGGTGTAGTAGTGTCTGGAGAAATTCGTCAGTAGACCGCCATACTCGTTTTCCCTGACAGAAATCAGTGAACATGTATGGCTTATAGTGTCTGAGTGGCATTTTTAAGAGGCATGTGATGTAACGATTGTGAGGAATGCAGGATCTCCTTGTAGATGGCAGTTTTGGTGAAGACTCTGTCAGAGGCTGGTAGGAGTTTCCCCTGTTGGGGGCCATCAATGATATGCACTCTGAGGTCTTGGAAGCGATGCACCCTTGAGAAAGCAACGTACAGCTGGCCATGTGCAAAAACTGGGTTTTGCAAGTAGACAACGGCCTTTTCCAGAGTTTGGCCCTGTGATTTGTTTATTGTCATGGCAAAGGCTAGCTTAATAGGAAACTGCCTTCTTCGTAATGTAAAGGGAAGGTCTACATCTGTGGAGGCAATATCTATATGTGGGATAAACAGTATCTCTCCACTTGCAGACCCAGTAAGCACTCTTGCAATGATCAAATTGGGTTTGAGGTCAGTGACAACCAGTTTTGTCCCATTGCATAGGCCTTTTTGTGTATTTATGTTTCTTAGAAGCATTATTATTGCTCCAACCTTCACATGCAAAGTATGGAGAGGCATTCCGGGTGGAGTGAGTGAATGTAGAAACTCAATTGGGTAGTACTGGTCATCATCAACAACACCATCGGAGACTATGGAATCTGAGCTTAAGTAGGTTGTTGTGATACCCTGAAGTAAGCCATGGACACTGTCATAGAGCAGTTCAACATCGACGTTGGTTGGACACAGAATAGCCCTTTTCTAAAAGTATGGGGAATCTGAGGCTTCCAAGCTGTCTCCAAAGATTTCTGTTGCAATGTTTTCATGATGTAGTATATGTTGTGGAATCTCTATGTAGTCAGGTCCCAGCCCATGTCTTGTGTCATGGTCCCCATTTCCAAGACACAGAAGCCACTCACTGAAAGATGGATCTGTGGATTGGACATTAGTGCTTAGTGTTAGGACTTGAAAAACATCCCACAGAGGGTGGTATTTGACACTAGCCTCAATAGTCTGCACTCTGTCCCTGTGCCTGACTACTGGAAGTGTTTGTTGAAAGTCACCTCCAAGTATTATTAGTTTTTCTCCAAAAGGCCTCTGATTCTACATGATGTCTTTGAGAACGCGGTCAACAGCTGTTAAAGCTGCAGCAGGTGCCATCGTGGCCTCATCCGAAATAATGGCTTTCGCTGTGCAGATGACAGGTCAGCTTTAGATTGGAAGTTGTAGATTCAGTTAGAGGTTAGAGTTATTTTGAATAGATTATAATACGTTTTTCCTCCACAGAACAGGTTAGCAACGATGCCAGTAGATGCTACAGGCAAAACGGTACCATTTAGTCATGAGATGGTTGTGATTATGGTGTGGTAAAGATACATTTTGCCAGCACCCCCAGGTCCATCCACGAAGAAGCATCTGCTAAGATAATTGTTCTGGGCTGCAGCAGTAAGGATATCATAGGCCAATCTCTGCTATTCGTTGAAAGACTCTGGGAAGTATTCAGTACTGTCAGGAGATGCTGTGACTGGATAGTTAGTACATGGACAGTATGGTCCTAAGGCAGTTGGTTTAGGGAGTCCATATGTTTCACAGGACATGTTGTGTACTCGCAAATTGCTCTCAATGTCCCTCAGGGTCCAGAGCAAGCACTGTCCACAATCATCAGAGTGTCCATCTTTATGGTGGTGTGCAAAGTTTTCCCATAGATGAATCTTAAATGTATTGAATAGATCAGCAGCATTTGATGGCAAAGCAAAGATTAGAATGTAGGCAAAGAGGTCTCTCAGCTGCCTAGGCATGCTGCAAACAACGGCCTCCTCCAATGTTCTCAGCCATGTGTCATCATCACTGATTAAGTACTTATGGACCACCAACGCCCCATGATTTCTGTACAGGGTCATCATGATGCGGGCACTTTGGGTGAGAATGGGACGTTTTAGGAGATGGACATCTTGTTTTTTTAGGAGAGGAGCACCAAAAATTTGTTTATGACTGTGATGTGTTTTAATATTTTTAATGTTTTTATTGTTCTATTGTATGAATTTGGCGATATGCCGTGTAAGCCGCCCTGAGCCTCCGGGGAGGGCAGGATAAAAATGTAAATAATAAATAAATAAATAAATAATATGGAGGGCTGCATCACAGAAGGTGTCAAAGCATACGCCATCAACAGTGCATAGGTCCTCATAACTGGTAGCTCCAGGTATGTGTCCAAGGAGCAGTCGCAAGCAGTATCGCTCAGGATCAGAGGCTAGGTTGACAGAATACATTCTCTCAATTACACTCTTGTCTCTGCTGTTTTTGGGACAGCCATTGTCTGGTAAGTCTGTGGAATATGTACTGTTTTGGGATGTCTGGGTACAGAATAGTTTGAGATGACTCAGTGTTTTGGCTTCATTTGAACCACGCTGTGAACATTGTGTCTCTCTGAGCTGTCTCCACAATGGTTTCAGTACGGCACTCTAAATCTGAACACTACAGTGTGCTCATCTGGTAGATGAACTGGTAGTCAAATAATGCAGTGGGAGTGATGATGCATCTCATAGCCAAGGATGCGCCACATAGCCTCTGGTGCACTAACATACCTTGAATCCAAATGCTGTTGAATCTCATCATAGTTTCTATTCTGCTCTGTTAGGTTCACATTTGCACAGTCGTGTCCTTTGTATATGTACTTAAAGAGGTATTTGACACTCTGCAGAGAAACACAGATTTCCACATTTATGTGAAAGCTGTATTTTAAAAGCAGGCATGGGTTGTATGGCACAATCCATCTGTTGTCAATGGAGTGTCCTGTTGGGGTGGTGGTAGTTCCAGATGCGCATCAGCGGTATATGGGGTAATGTCCCTTTTTGGCTACAGCTGACATTTGGTAACTTTTTGGATAGTCTTTCATGCATTTCTCATCTCTCATACATGGTGAGTTGGGATTTGTTTTCCCACAGGGGCCATGAACCATGTGCTTAAGGACGGCTGCATGCAGTTAGAGGTTAGAGTTATTTTGAATAGATTATAATAGAAAACATATCTTTGGACTCTCGATCTGGAAGCTCTGCAGAAACAGTCTTGTCAATGTGCTCTGCTGTCTCCGGTTTGTCTTCCTTTTTTAATATCAGTAATATGTGAGCAAGAGGAAGGCCCCTTTTCTGGAATTCAATGACATGAACATGCGCAACAGTGACTCCAAAGATATGTTTTCTGGTAATGTCTTCCATCATGGCTCTGAGTTTTAGGTGGAAAATGCAAGCTGCCAAATCTGGTCGGTGTTGAGGTGCTTGGCCCTGTAAATTTTCTGTGATCTCTGGCCATTTTGGATTGCAAGTCATGATGATGAAAAGGTCTGGCTTGCCATATTCTCGAAAAATAGCCATGGCATCCTGGTAGTTCTGCATCGTATTCCATGGACTGCCTGGAAATGAAGATGGCAAGATGAGGGCTTTGCCTGGCAGTGTTTCAGAACCGTCTTCAGCATTCTGCAGATGATCCATAAGGCCTTTGTATTTCTCCAAATGAAGTAGAGTTTGGTTTTGTCGTATGCAGTTTAATCTGCTCAATTCAACCTTGACATAGGCATCTACAATGTATTGTTGTGTTAGTTTCCCTGCTGATAGAAAATGATTAAACGCATGTCTTGTTGCCAGACAGTATTGGTAATACTGCATCTGAGTCACTCTTGATCATGGGTTAGCAGACACAGAGTTGACACCAAGCAAACTTCTTGGTCTTTGCTGCAATGGAATATGTCCCAGCCCTGGCCGGGAGCTCCCGGGCCAGGAGGAACACGGCAAGGGAATGGCCACCCAAGAGCCCCCCCCCCCCTGACACACAACTCACCCCGCCAGGCAGAGAGGATGGCGACAAGCACGGTGTAGTGGCAAGTGGATGGAGGGCGGGCACAGCGAGAGCCAGGAGGCAGTCCCGAAGGACCAATGTGAGCCATGGCAGTGAGCCACGGCTGCCAGATGACCCCAGCTTGTCCCGCAACCTGTGGAGTGAAAGCAGGCCGGATGGGCCCAGGAGGCGATGGAGCAGGCAACCAAAAAAGCCGGAAGAGCAGCGGGAGGAGCGGCACAGCAAGACCTGGCCCCGGAGCATGGGGGAGGGGCAGAGCCATGGGCCATGGCATCTAAGCCTTTACAGGGGGTGGGGCCAGAGCAGGGGAGGAACAAGGGGCCAAGGAGGTAATAAAAGAAGGTGTGGAGGCGGCTGATGAGGAGGGCTGGGCTGGCTACAGCTGAAGCATTGCAGCTGCTAGAGAGAAGGGAGCATAGCTGGACCGAGTGGACAATCAAAGGCCAGATACCCAGGGCAGGAAGACCGGTGAGGCAACCCTCTGAAGGTCCCGTCATCTGATGCCATTACTCCCTCCTGCTAATCCATAGATGTCCTTGCCGTTTACATATTTCTGCTCAATCATCCTCACCCTCCCTCTGATCTTGTACTCAAAGCCAAGCAGCATTAAAATAATGGCCAGATGCACTTGCTTCCAAACATTACTTAAATTTGGATTCATTTGAACAGTGGGATTAAAGAACAGGGCATTTTCAGTTCGGATGATTATTATTTAAATGTCCAACTGCACATCACTATTTGAACATAACGTATAAGAAGAACTTGAGTTTACAAATAATGGAGAGAAGTGGGGGTGGGTGAGAGAGCTACTGGAAAGGGATGTGAAAACACATATCATCCCAACTATTTTCTGTTACTCCTGTAAAATGTTATCGCCCCCCCCCCCTTGGGAACTGGATCTCTGTCACTGAGTGAATCTTTTTGTCTTTCCCTTGACCCAACATGCTCTTTGGTTAATATCTCTTATTTTTTTATCCAGTGTTCTTGGTTGTCTCTGCTAATATTGGTGGGGTGGGGACACAAAGAGCAAAAAGGAAAAGAGGCAAGGAGAGAAGATTATGGAACAAGGCATGTGAGAATGAGTTGGCTCACACAGGGCAGCAACCAGCTTCAGTGTCTTCTTGTAGGTCCTCTTGACCATCTTGTGTGATGCAAACCGATGGGATATGTCTTGCATGTTTTCACTTTATATCTCAGTAAGGAAAAGGATTAGAGCAGGGGTCGTCAAACTTGCTTCATGTAAGAGCCACATAGATGAAATGTCGGATGTTCAAGAGCCACAAGGTGATTTTGGAGGAAGATGTGGGTTTGGGGGAGTGGCCTGAAAGTGACATCACAGGAAGGGGTGCGGGTTTGGTGCAGGATGTGACATCAGAAGCTTAGGAAATGACATCACTAGACCATTGACCTGGAATTTATCAGCCTGAATAGCCTTGAATAGCCCAGTCTCCTCAGAGCTGGTAAGCTCAGTTGGGTTGCCTACAGTTAACACATGAGTGGGAGACCACCAAGGATGTTCAGAGTTGCCACACAGAGGGAAACAATGGCAAACCATCTCTGTTCATCTCTTGCTTTGAAAACCTCAAGGTTCTTGGGCAGGGCCCAAACCAATAAATGGCCTGTATGACCCCTTCCAGCTCTATGATTCTATGACTTATTTATTTCTATACTGCCTCCTTGGAGTCCTGCTTGGGAATTTAAAAGGGGAATAATGGCAATTTCTATTGCTTCCTCTTCCCCCTGCAGACCCCACCATTGTGCTGTTCCTGAGGGTCTGCTGGAACAAAATACGGGGGCAAAGCCTTAGCAGACTTCACTGGAAAGAGGGAAGTGGTAGGAATTGCCATGCCTTCTAGCAAATGTTCAGTGCACCTAAGAATTTAAAATGTACATCCAACAGTGAAATATAAGTGGAGCATGGCTGGGAGTCTTTCATTTCCCTCATGCATTTTGCGTCTTTTCAAAAAGACCAAACCTCTGAGATAAATGTAAATGAGGTGAACACTTGAGTCAGGATGTGTGGCTGCTTTCCCATCACAGTGCAAGGCTGAGACTTTTAACCCTGAGTTTCAACTTTGCACCTTGTACCTTTTTTTCTCCTACCCACTGGTGCAGCCTCATCTTCTTCCTGCTTTCCCATCACACCTTGCTTGGTCCTAAGCTGCAGCCGGCCTGGGCACTCTCCGCCCCCACCAAACCCACCAAAATGATTCCTTACCACCAGGGGTCATTTTGTAGAAAAAGAGGTGTAGGAGCTCATTAGCATAACTCATTAGCACAACTTATTTGCATATGCCACATACCCTGACATCACCAGAATGTCTCAGGCTCCACCACTCAGGCTCCACTGGACTGTTTTGGATTGCTAGCTATTGGGGGGGGGGATGTGCGGATCTGTCCTCACAGATGAGGGAGAGCTTGTGCATGAATAAAACTTGGTCTTAAAGGTGCCACTGGTGTCCTCACAGATGAGGGAGAGCTTGTGCATGAATAAAACTTGGTCTTAAAGGTGCCACTGGACTGTTTTGGGGTGGGGGGCAGCTTACCTGGCTGCTTCTTGCTCTGACTGACAGCTGCTGGGAGCAGGGTGCAGGGCTTATTGCATGTGCCCTCCCCCTGGGCTCTTTACTGCCGGAGCTCCACTCCTGTGCGCTCCTGCAGTAAATGACCCCTGCTTACCACCCACTCCCAGCCTGGAGCAGCCCAGCTGCCCCACAGCCTGCTTAGGCTGCAAAGCAGCCTGGGCACTCTCGGCCCCCACCCCACCCCTAAAACAACTCCCTGCCACCCACTCCCAGCCCAGAGCGGCCTGCCCCCCAAATTTACCCTTCTGGTTCCCAGCGGTGGTGGCAGCAGGAAGAGGCAACACGTGTAGCCCCTAGCTCATCCTGGCCCAACTGAGGGCTGCTGGGAGCTGGGGGCAGGGCTTAGCTGCTAGGGAGCAGGCCTTGGCTGCCCACCCGCCCACTGGGAAAGAAAAACAAAACAAAAACAAAAAAACAAACCATCTGCTTTCAAAGGGGGGGGGACATGGGGGGTGGCAAGCCTCAGAAGAGGGCTCCAAGAGTCGCATGTGGCTTGTGAGCTGTGGTTTGGCCACACTTGGACTAGAAATTGCTTTTTTGAAATAATAATAATAATGAGCGGCCAAGGACATCGGGGGGCCACATCATCCTCCCCTTGCCCCAAGGGCAGGTGCAATAGGGAGAGAAGTGCTTGTCACGCGGGATCCTCGGGATCTGCCCACTGTATTGAATTGTTTTAAATGTTTTACTGTGTTTTATCACACTGAGTGCCATATTGTGAATTACGGTGCTGCATTGCACCCCATACTGTAAGCCGCCCTGAGCCCGCGTGCGGGAGGGCGGGGTATAAATAAAATTAAATAAATTAAATAAATAAATAATGTTGGAAATTCAAAAAAGGGACCTGGTATATATCTGGGGCCTGATCCCCAAAGTTTTCCTCTCCATAGTGGTGGATCTTATTATCTCCATGACCAGATGTGCCTTTTCTAATGCATTCTACTTTAGGAGAATTATACAACTAAATTATACAGTCAAAATAAGGTTCTGTGCAGAACAAATATTCCCCATTTCTTTTTTAAATAAATCATTTTATTAAGTAAAATATTCAAAAATAACATCAGTCAGTGACAAAACATCAACCAGTAACAGAACATCAACAAAACATCAACAACAACAGAGTTCAAACACCTATACTACAAGGCAAACTACACTATTACCTTATACAAAGCTTAATTGTTACATCAACAAAATAAATTTGAAATAATTATTGCAACCATTATTTCCCATCTCTAGACTTTAAGTTGGAGATGGATGTCTTCTGGGCTTGTGGAAATTATCCTTTACCTAGCTTCTTCTCACATGTAACTTCCTTCCTCCCTGTCACAGTTTGCATAATTTAAACAGACATTTTCATCAGCACTACTATGATTAAGCACACCTGAAGTCATGTTTTATAAACCTACCTGGATATTGTTAAGCAATGTTAGGGACTAGTATATTAAACAATGATTAAACCACAACCTAGATGCGAGAGAAATTAGCACATGACAAGGGAGCCTGGGATCCAGTGGCCCATTACCAATGTCCAGATTATCAATTGAACACATTAAATGGGTTCAAAGGCATAAAAGCACAAGAGCAGCTATGCTGGATCAGACCACTGGTCTGACCAGCATCCTGTTTCCCACCATGGCCAACCAGATGCCTCAGGAAACCCACGGCAGAGGCCAACCAAATATGGCCTCTTGTCAATATATGAAAAATGGCTGAAGACCAAAAATGTTCTATTGAAAACAAGGATCAAGGATGCTTCAGAAGGAAGAGAAAGAGGTAACAAGAGCAGCCAATTTATAGAAATTTCCTCAAGGTAAAAGATAACCAAGATCCCTGCCACACGGCAGGGGGAAAACGAGGCGAAGCGCGGCTTTTAAAAGCTGCGGCAAAAAAGAAACGCCGCGGCGGGATCCCACGGATCCCGTTAGCGGCGCGTCGTTGCTCCCTGGCACGATCAGATGCCGGGGAGGAAGCTACGAGTGGGAGGGGGAGGCTGCCGAACTGCGCATGCTCAAGCATGCGCAGTACGGCAAGGGGCCGGGGATGCGGCGGCGGCAAGATGCGCCGCCGATCCCACGGCCAGGATAACGCGGCCCAACCGGATGAACCACCGAAGGAAGGTGGTTCATCTTTGACACGCGTCATCGGGGGAAGGGCCGGGTTGGAGGCGAGAGCGCGACGCCAGCTAGATGTTGTTATGGGATCGCGCCCGTTTGATGCGCCTCCAATTCGGCCCGCTCCCGGCCCAAACTGCCTCGTATGAACGGGGCCCAAGGATAGTAAATCAGAGGCAAGAAAGAACAGTAGAGTTGAAATGAGAGAGTATGGGAAGTTTGTATAGGGGAGGATTGTAGGGGGCAATGTTTTAATTAAAATTTGTGTGCCCAAATGACACGCATTATAATCTACTTACAATATTGGGAAGCCAACAGCATGCCTCTGAGAATACTTTGTCTGGATCATCATACAGTTCAAGTTGCTGTAAATCGACCTGAGAAGGCAGTTACCACACAAAACAGTAACCATTGATCCTAGAGGTATACGTGAGCCAAACAAGTACCTTAACACACAAGCAGCTTTCTAGAATGCAGGCAAAGGCCACATCATTTATTGCCTACTTTTCATGGGAAATGAATATTATAGTAAAATATGTTTCACTATACTGTAAAGACCCTGGGATCAGGATGTTCTACAAAATGAAGTATTAATCCCCTTAATGTTCTAGCCATTTCCCCCCAGTGAATCTTGATATCTCTGGCAACGTATCTATCAGGTTTGAAGGAAGTGATATTTTAGTCTAGTGGGGTCAAGAAAGATAGGTGCCTGTGTGAAATGAAGATGCAGTATGTGAGGGCAGAGAGAGAGAGAGGTAAATAGCAATGGCAGAGAGAATTGAAACACCTGGCAGGTACAGGATTTTTCTCCCGGAATCTGTGGTAGGGTATTGGATCTGCAGGCCTCAGAGACTGGTGACACAAATTGGGGGCACAAGCTGGAAACAATCACTACTTGTGCCCTGGATCCTTGCCCACCCTGACTTCTATAATCATGTAAAGGCCACATCAACAAATCTTTAGTATCTGTTACAAATCAATCACTAACTTGGGGCACTTTCCCTTGACCATTCAAAGACGCAGCCATCCATCCACTACTAAAAAAAAAATTCTATGGAAAAATGATGTAGCCAATTATCACCCTGTCTCTAATCTGCCCCTCCTGGGGAAAGTGATTGAGAGAGCAGCAGCAGACCAACTCCAGGTCTTCTTGGATAACTCATCTGTTCTCGGCCCTTTGCAGTCTGGTCCTAAATCACTGCCTTGCAGCTGTGGTTAAATGCCTAAGAGTAAACAAACTGAAACTAAATCCTGGCAAGTCAGAAGTAATGCTGGTTGGGAAGGCAGAGGTCTTGAAGGACATTATGCTCGCCACTTCCAGTGAGGTTCAGCTGACCTATGCTGACTCAGTTAAGAGGCTTGGGGTTATACTGAGCACAACACTATTGCAAGAGAAGCAAGTTAATGCTGTTGCAAAAAAGCCTTTCTTCCAACTCAGCCTAGCCTGAAAAATTGCCCCTCACCTTGATATGGCTTATCTGGCCACCTAGGTCTATGCCACGGTGACATCAAAACTAGACTACTGTACTGCACTGTACATTGGTCTTCCCTCAAAATCGATTTGGAAACTCCAGTTAATGCAGCATGCCATGGTTCAGCTATTATTGCGAGCTAGGTGGCACATGCATATTACTCCCATTCTGCAGTCACTCCCCTGGCTACCCATCTGTCATTGGGCTCAATTTAAAGTATTGGCTATCACATACAAAGCCCTTTATGACCTTGGACCCTCATATCTATGAGACCATCTCTCCCCCTATGCTCCACCATGCTAGGAGACCATCGCTCCCCCTATGCTCCACCATGCCAGCTTTGCTCGTCTGAGCAAGGTCATCTGCAGGTGCCAACCTGAAAATGGGCAAAATCAACTGCTTGTACCTGTGCCTTCTCTGTTGTGGCCCCCACCTTGTGGAAAGGCCTGCCTGAGGGAGGTCAGGAAGGTTCCCACTCTCCTGGTTTTCTGCACACTATTTAAAATTGAATTATTCAAGAGGGCTTTTCTGTGCAGATAATAAAGTTACTTAGACAAATTATAGGGACTATGACATCGTTTGCTGTAAGTTGGATCCTACTATGTAATTTTGCTTCATTTAATGTGTCACGCTAACAATTTTGCTTTGCTTCAGTTGTGTGTTTATATTTCTGGATGGTTTTGCAACCCAAATCCTATTTCACTGTTTATTGAATGTCCCATTCTATTGATTTTATTGATTCACTGTGTAATTTGCCTTGAGAAAGCAGACAGGCAGGCAGGAAGACAGGAAGTTTTGAAACATTTATTTTAAACTTTTCTATCTTATCTCCTCAAGCTCAGAATGGCTCAATCTTCTCAAGGGTCTTTATGTCATATAAAAAGGTAAAGGTAAAGGTTCCCTTGCTAGAAAGCCAGTCAAATCCGACTCTAGGGTTGTGGTGCTCATCTCCGTTTCAAAGCCGAAGAGCCAGCGCTGTCCGAAGACGTTTCCGTGGTCATGTGGCCAGCATGACTAAACACCAAGGCGCATGGAAATTGACTGATTTGTTCTTCTTGCAGTCCAAGGGACTCTCAAGAGTCTTCTCCAGCACCATAGTTCAAAAGAATCTATTCTTCGGCGCTCGGCCTTCCTTATAGTCCAGCTCTCGCAGCCATACATGACTACTGGGAATACCATTGCTTTGACCATGCGGACTTTTGTTGGCAGGGTGATGTCTCTACTTTTTATCATGCTGTTTAGGTTCGCCATCGCTTTCCTCCCAAGGAGCAGGCGTCTTTTAATTTCATGGCTGCAGTCACAGTCTGCGGTGATCTGGGATCCCAGGAACGTGAAGTCTGTCACTACTTCCACGACTTCCCCTTCTATTTGCCAAGGAGTGATGGGGCCGGATGCCATGATCTTAGTTTTTTTGATGTTGAGCTTCAAGCCCACTTTTGCGCTCTCCTCTTTTACTCTGAGCAAGAGGCTCTTTAGATCCTTTTCACTTTCAGCCATTAGAGTGGTATCATCTGCATATCTGAGGTTGTTGATCTTTTCCCCAGCAATCTTAATTCCCGCTTGTGATTCATCCAGGCCAGCATTTCGCATGATGTACTCTGCATATATATTAAATAAGCAAGGTGACAGTATACATCCTTGTCGTACTCCTTTTCCTATGCTGAACCAATCAGTTGTTCCGTATCCGGTTCTAACTGTCGCTTCTTGGCCCTTATACAGGTTTCTCAAGAGACATGTGAGGTGGTCTGGTACTCCCATCTCTTTAAGGACCTGCCATAGTTTGTTGTGATCCACACAGTCAAAGGCTTTAGCATAGTCAATGAAGCAGAAGTAGATATTTTTCTGGTACTCTCTTGCTTTCTCCATAATCCAGCGAATGTTGGCAATATGATCTCTCGTTCCTCTACCTCTTCGAAACCCAGCTTGTACTTCTGGTAGTTCTCTATCCACGTACTGTTGAAGCCTAGCTTGTAGGATCTTGAGCATGACCTTGCTAGCGTGTGATATGAGTGCAATTGTGCGATAGTTTGAACATTCCTTGGCGTTGCCCTTCTTTGGGATTGGAATGTATACTGATCTTTTCCAATCCTGTGGCCACTGTTGCGTTTTCCAAATTTGCTGGCAAATGGAGTGCAGCACTTTAACAGCATCATCTTCTAAGACTTTGAATAGCTCAGCTGGAATACCATCACCTCCACTAGCTTTGTTGTTAGCAATGCTTTCTAAGGCCCATTTAACTTCACATTCCAGGATGTCTGGCTCAAGGTCAGTGATTATACCGTCGTGTTTGTCAAGGACATTGAGGTCTTTCTTGTATAGTTCTTCTGTGTATTCTTGCCATCTTTTCCTAATCTCTTCTGCTTCTGTTAGGTCCCTACCGTTTTTGTCCTTTATCATGGCCAGCTTTGCATGGAACGCTCCCTTGATTTCTCCAATTTTCTTGAAGAGATCTCTAGTCCTTCCCATTCTATTGTTTTCTTCTATTACTTTGCACTGTTCATTCAGGAAGGCCTCCTTATCTCTCCTTGCTGTTCTCTGGAAATCTGCGTTCAGTTGGGTAAATCTTTCCTTTTCGCCTTTGCCTTTCGCTTTCCTTCTTTCCTCTGCTATTTGTAAAGCCTCATCAGAAAGCCATTTTGCTTTCTTGCATTTCTTTTTCTTTGGTATGGTGGTGATTGCTGCCTCCTGTACGATGTCACGAACCTCTGTCCATAGTTCTTCAGGCACTCTATCTATCAAATCCAGACCCTTGAATCTATTCTTCACCTCTACTGTATATTCATCAGGGATGCGATCTAGGTCAAACCTGAATGGCCTCGTGGTTTTCCCGATTTTCTTCAGTTTAAGTCTGAATTTTGCAATGAGTAGCTCATGATCTGAGCCACAGTCAGCTCCAGGTCTTGTTTTTACTGACTGGATAGAGCTTCTCCATCTTTGACTGCAAATTATATAGTCAATCTGATTTCGGTGTTGCCCATCTGGTGATGTCCATGTGTAGAGTCGCCTCTTAGGTTGTTGGAAAAGGGTGTTCGCTATGACCAGTGTGTTCTCTTGACAAAACTCTGTTAACCTTTGCCCTGCTTCATTTTGCTTTCCAAGGCCAAACTTGTCTGTTATTCTGGTTACCTTTTGACTTCCTACTTTAGCATTCCAGTCCCCTATGATGATGAGGACATCATTTTTTGGTCTTAGTTCTAGGAGGTGTTGTAGGTCTTCATAGAACTGGTCCACTTCAGCCTCTTCTGCATCAGTGGTTGGGGCATAGACTTGGATTACTGTGATGTTCAATGGTTTACCTTGGAATCAGACCGAAATCATTCTGTCATTTTTGAGATTGTATCCCAGTACTGACGCTTGCACTCTCTTGTTGACTATAAAGGCCACACCATTTTTTCTACAAGATTCCTGGCCACAGTAGTAGATATAATGGTCTTCTGAGTTAAATTCACCCATTCCTGTCTACTTTAGTTCACTGAATGCTAAGATATCAATGTTCAGTCTTGCCATCTCATTTTTGACCACGTCAAGCTTTCCTTGATTCATAGATCAACGGGTATTACTCCTAGTAAAATAATAAAGCTAAATAACTAACTTTTACAACCATTGATTCTAAATCCAGGTGTTACCTGGCATGACTTTAGTCCAATAAGAGTGTCAGAGTCTAAGTGCAAACAGGTGTTCCAGCCAACCTGGCCCACCTAGAATCAAGAAGTGTCCCAAAATTGATATAATCCCAAACTGAAGTATCAAATTGGCTCGAAGTATGTTGCCACTTAAATAAAGTACAGTTTTTAATCCATCCACTATTGTTTCCTAAACCATGTGACATGGGCTCATGGAAAATAAGTCACAGTTTCCTGGGCTATATTTTTATTTTTGAATTTGTTTCACATTAAAGATGTGATACTTTTAATTGCACGGGATCATAGTGCCATGGCAGAATGCATTGTAATGGGTATTCCCTTCCTTATAAACAAAAAAGGAGTTTTGTGGCACCTCAAAGCCTAACACATTTGTGGTAGCATAAATATTTGCAAGATTAGAATTTAAAAGTAGCTTTAATTGTATTAACCAAGACTTAAACTGACATGTTACAGCTGTTGTGAATGGTCACGATGTTTACTTGCACTTTTGAGCTTTGCAAGAAGTATCTCAGAGTGTATGTCTTACATTTCCTGATCTTTTAACAGTTTTCTCCCCTCTGTATCCATTTGCATAGTTATAACTGCTGACGAAAGATTATTACAACAAAAGTGCAAACCTATGCATGTCTACTCAGAATCCCTCTTGGATCCCTTAAATGGGGCTTACTTTCAGGAAAGTGTTCTTAATATTTTCCAAATCTATTAGTCTTAAAGGCAAGCTTATTTTTTTTTGCTTTGAACAGAGTAACATGCCTACCCTCTGGAATTTGTCTCTGGAGTTAATGACCTAATATATGCCACAAGCTCATCAGAATTTAGGCCAGAAGTTTGTTTTCAATTCCATAGCTGAGTACTGAAAGAAAAGGTATCTTTCACTCACCACTTGTTACCCAAATCAGTCTCCGTATCAGGGCTGTCACATTCAAGAGGATCTTCTACATGTTTAAAACCAGAACTTGTATGCACAGGTAGGGGAGAAAGCATTATTTGAGCCTGTTATTTACACAGTTCCCAGTATGATCTGATTAATCTCCCAGGGAAGAAAGATAGACAGGTACAGATACTTAACAGGCAAGTAATTTTTTTGTTCTGTCCAAGGTACAGGATAGAAAGAGGGGAATAAGAAGGTAATAGTAGTACAAGACAGTGAAATTGAACTATTCAGTGACAACAATAAAGCAGTAATTTAAGAGGGCCAATCCAACATTAACATTTACATTAGGGGTGTCGAACTCATTTGTTATGAGGGCCGGATCTGACATAAATTAGACCTTGTTGGGCCAGGCCATGTGTGTCATAACATGTAATGCCAAGTAGCGGTGATACAAACTTTATAAAGGACACAAACACAAAGGTGTTTTTTTTACTTAAAATAAAAACATGCTTAAAACATTAGCACTCTTGCAATATTTTGTTTATTTAACAGTGTCTGATAACTGACACCTCTTGCTCTGAATTATTGCATCAAAATGTCTGTGCTGTTGCAATCTTGAGTATGCTGTTCAGGTGTGTATCTGTAAGCTGCAAACCTACAATGTTGAAGAAGAACCAGAAGACAGCCAGTTCCACTGCGGGCCTGATAGAAGCCCTCAGGGGGCCTGATCCATCCCCCGGGCCGCATGTTTGACACCCCTGATTTACATCTTCCCATGTGCCTAGTCCAGAGAAACCAACTCAAAGAGATAGATGATAGGTTGGCCAAAAAGAGACCCAAAGGAGGGGAATAATACACAAGGTAAGATTTTTTGATAGGAAGGTAGGAATCCACAATGGGTATGGAGGCATGCATTGGCAGGGCCAGTTGGCATTAGAACAGTCTGACTGACAATGGGGAATGGAGGTGCTAAGAAATTAGAGCAGGTAGGAACACGTGGAGGGTTGAATCCAGAAATGGAAGCCGAATAATATGAGAGAAAATCATACTCTCCCAATCTTGAAGAAGTACAGTGATTGTTGATGGAAGAAGGTTTGGGGGACCAGTGGTGGAGGATCTCCCCCACCCCCACAAGGCACTACTAAGCTCCTTCTTTGTCAGGGGCTCAGAAGATTCTAGGTTGCCCCAAGTCACTGCTTGGCAACTTGCCTACTTCCCTCTACTCCCAGATTAACTCTTTCTTTGGTCATGACTACCATCTACTCAATTTGTAGAGTTGGGGAGTGGGACCCCAACCTTCTGAACCCCCAGAGCCTTCTGGTGGCTCTGCCTCCTTACTGTGTTTATTGCCTCACTCAGCCAAGCTCCAGCAGAATGACCATTTGTCTCTTTCTGTGTGACAAGGGAAGGTGACCTAGTTATCTTTTAAAGGTAAAGGTTTCCCTTGCTCAAAAGCCAGTCAAATACAACTCAAGGGTTGCGGTGCTCATCTCCGTTTCCAAGCCGAAGAGCCAGCACTGTCCGAAGATGTTTCCGTGGTCATGTGGCCGGCATGCTGTTACCTTCCCACTGAAGCGATACCTATTTATCTACTTGCAATTTCTTGCTTTCGAACTGCTAGGTTGGCATGAGCTGGGGCCAGAGGCAGGAGCTCACTCCGTCACATGGCACTCGGGTCTTGAACTGCTGAACTACCGACCTTCTGGTCTGCAGTTCAATGTCTTAACCACTTTAGTGGAGCCTATTTGCATGTTCATTGGCTTGATTGTCATTAGCTGTGAGTCAGTTTACAATCTGCTAGGGTTTTTTCTTACCACCTTACTAACCCTGTCCCTGAGAGATGAAAATTGCTTTCTTGAAGCAATTTCCTGAAAGGTAGGTCAAGCACAGTGAACTTTGCACTTTCACACACACTAAATAACACACTTGCAATGCACATGTGCAACTGGATTTCACTGTTTGAAATGGCAAAATCCACTTGCAAACGGTTGCTGAAGTGGATTGAAACGGCATTATTCAGCATGTGTGAAAGTGCCCTTTAAGTGGAAATTGTGGGATGAAGTACTATTCTCTACACCAACCACAGAAATAGAGAGCTTGATGTCAGCTAGGCCTTTCTTAAGCCCTGACTGCCGTGGGAGTGGGATGACTCTGGAATGTTTGGTTTCATTTCTGCTATGTCTTCTGTGTTTCTATTATCTCTGTATGACCTTCAGTGCCTGGTGTAGTCTTTCTCCTGGGAAAAGTAGCCCATTACTTTGGCAGGCTTCTACCTGATCCCTGATTGGCAAGAAGCCAGCAACCCAAGCCAAAAGACACCACAAGAGAACAGTGGATGAAGCAAGGGGTGGCCAGGAATAGACAGCAAGATCGAGACCTGGGTACAGCATTGCCAGGCCTACCAGGAGACGTGCCCTGAACCTCCAAGGGCTCCTGTTCACCAGTGAGAGTCTACCCACACACCGTGGGCACGTGTTCATTTGGACTTTGCCGGCCCGTTTCAGGGACAGTTGTTTTTCCTCCTGGTCGACTCGTACACCAAGTGGCTGGAAGTCGTGCCAGTCACATCTACCTCATCCCATGCAGCCATCCGGGCCCTGAGACAGATTTTTAGTACACATGGTCTTCTGGACACGGTCATGACCGATAACGGCATCGCCTTCACCTTGGGAGAGTTCAAGGAGTTCCTGGACCAGAACCTCATCAGTCACATGCAGTCCGCTCCATTCCACCCGGCTACCAACAGACAAGCTGAGCGGATGGAGTGGATGACCAAGGACATGCTAAAGAGGCTCACTCAAGGGGACTGGGACCAACGGCTGGCTGTCTTCTTGTTCGGCCATCAGGTGACCTCGAGTGCATCCACTGACCGCAGCCCCACAGAAATCTTAATGGGCCGCCACCTCATGATGCAACTGAACCACCTGCACCCAGACCGAGCACTGGAGTTGTACCAATCTCCAGTGAGCCAGGAGACCTCCAGAGGGTTCTTTCCAGGTGACCCTGTCTTTGTGCAAACCTATTCTAGCAGCCCCGCATGGATTCCAGCAAGGGTTACCTGAGTCGCCAGACCCCTATGATATGAGGTATCGACGGATGGGAGCCAACTTCTATGCAGACACATTGACCAACTCTGCCGCTGCCTGCTGCCTGTGGAGCCTGGCTTGTCTTCTGCTGAGGAGGAAGATGACGGCCAGGAAACATTGCCGCCACCACTGACTGAGGACAGGCACCCTGACAATAGCATGCAGCCGGATTGCCGGGAAGAGGAAGGCCCTGTACAGGCCACTATGGGCCTCCCGGACTCTGTTCCTGACATGCAAGACTCCAGTGTGGTTCCTGCATCACCAAGCCCGGCTCCGGTGTCATCTCCACACCCACAGGAACTCTGACATTCTCAAAGGAAACGTCGCAAGCCAGCGTACCTTGAGGACTATGTCTATCAAGGTGCTTTGGAACTTAGGGGGGAGGAATGTTAGATATTGGGACTGAAACATCCCAGGACTGTTCTACCAGAGACTGGCTGAGCTTGGAGCCCATGAACAATAACCTACCAGGACTCTGGAAGTAACCAATCAAGTAGTAATGTTATGTAAATAGCCTATCACTGAGAATGAGGTGTGTTTGGGTGTGGCAATTGCATGCTATTTAACAGAGCTGTGGCTCTGGTGTCTTGTCTTGCTGTTTCTGAAATCACAAATAAAGTTGAACTGATCACTGGACTCGAGCCTGCTCATCCATGGAATCCACTATTTTTTTCTTTCTTCCATTTAAAAGGTACAATAGGACACCTTACATAAGAGTAACTAGTGTCAGCTGTTCCTGGGAAGCAAAATGATAAATCAGCTTTCTTTCACTCCTATGTAATTCATCTGCCCAACCAGGTCTCATTTTATAACACGTTTCTTTCTAACGTTACTGCTGTATCAATTCCCTGCCTCTCTCCTTTGTTTAATCAATCACCACCAGCTACTTTGACCATATAATCAATGAAAGCGGACCTCTGTATTTCCACAGATGCTCTGCCTTTCTAATGCCCTCCATTATAAGTGAGTATTTTTCTCTAGGAGATCTAATGTCATCTCTACCGATGCCCAACCCTAGCATGATATGATCTTGCGCTTATTATTGAGAATTATCTGCATCCAAATCAGAAAATAATGAAATGAAGAAATGAATCCCATTTGACAGAGCCTGCTGACTTTCAGTGCCAATATTGTGACTGTAACAGTTTGAGAATTAGTATATGTGAAATGATTAAGCTGAAATAAATGTTTCCAGAAGTAGTGGAACTGCCCGGGTGGGGTGTTGTAAATTACATTCCTTACAATTAAAACAGTTTTGTCACAAGGAAAAAAAAGATATTCATTTAAAATTTCAACAAAAGTTGGCCTCAAAAGTAAACAATACTCATAGACCATTTCCTTTTAATCCTTGACCCCATAATTTTTATTTGTGTACTTCATTTTACTCCACATTTCTCCCCAATGGGGACCAAGAACAACTTAAAATGTTCTCCTCTCTTCCATTTTATCCTCACAACAACCCTGTGAGGTAAGTCACACCCTATGAGTGTGTGACTGGCCAAAGGCTACCCATGACAGAACTTGGGTCTCCCAGATCCTGGTCTAACCACTACACCACACTGACTCTTGTCCTCTTATTAAATGCTCTTCTGGAAGGAATCCACAGTGGTTTCTAAATGCTGGTATAGCCAAATCAGATGTTGAAAACATGTGGGAGGAATTCTCATGTGAATTTTACTGCAAATTTGTAAGAAAAACTGGATTTGATTTCTCCCTAGGGTTGCCAGGTCACTCCAGGCTACCAGTGGGGGATGGGGGCTTAGTGTTGCCAGATTCAGGCTAGGAAACTCTTGGAGATTTGGGGATGGAGTCTGGGGAGGACAGGGCACTCAGTGGCATACAATGCCAATAAGCAGGGGTGTCAAACATGCAGCCCTGGGGCCGGATGAAGCCCCTGGAGGGCTCCTATCAGGCCCGCAGTGGAACTGGCTGTCTCCTGCTTCTTCTTCCAGTTCTGCTGCTGCTGCATCATCATAGCTTGCTTTGTCAGACTTTCTCAATCACTCAGGAGAGATAGATAGGCAAGCTTCTGTTCCCTGTACTGGCTGAGGCTCCTCCCCCTCCCCTTCCAGGGGGAGGGAGGGAATGAGACAGAGCTTGCTTCCTGGCCAGGCTGCCTCAATTACACAGGAGAGAAAAGCAAGCCTTTCTTCCCTTCCATTGGCTGAGGCTTCTGCCCGAGGGGGGGGGAAGGGAAGGAGGGAGAGCTTGCTTGCTTGGCTGCCTCAATCGCATGGGAGAAATACAAAGCACCTTTAAGACCTCCAAAGTTTTATCCAAGGTATGAGCTTGTGTGTGCCTTGCTACAGTGCGTGTGTTTTGTTGGGCTTGTTATGCTGTGGCTCTCCTGGGTACAACTGGGTTCCCTCCCCCTTTTCACTGTATTCATGCCCTCATGATCCAATCTTGTTCAGTAGGAAAGCAATGTGAATTATTTAGATGAGGAATAACAACAAGCCAGTGAGGTGGATTAGGCTGAGAGTGTATGTCCAGACCAAGATCACCCAACGCATTTCCTTTGGGGATTTTGAATTTAGACTTCCCAGATAGTAGGCTGATACTGACCACTGAGGAAGACTATAGTTTTGTAGACAAACACATAGCCCTCAGTCTGTGTCATGGTGCTTTCTCATGTTCTTGACCAGCACATGAAGCAATTTATGTACAAAAGCTCGCAATGCCCAGCCATTATCAGGGGATCACCAGGTCCCACCTGGAGGCTCAGGGGGGGTTACATCAAATTTGATAAAAATACAATATACAAAAATTAATTAAAATACCAATAAATACAATAATATCCTTCATCCGGAGCAGTTGTCATTAAAGTTAAAAGTAAGGCGTCACAGATGCCATCTCTGGTGTGCAGTTCTGACCCACTGAGGGGAGGCCCGAAGAGCCCCGATCTTGTATGGGAGCTCGTTCCACCAGGTAGGGGCCAGGGCTTAAAAAGCCCTAGCCCTAGTCAAGGCAAGACGGCCCCACTGGTGGACCTCCTGATGGCACTGGTATTTCTGGCCACTGTGTGATACAGAGTGTTGGACTGGATGGGCCTTTGGCCTGATCCAACATTGGCATCTCTTATGTTCTTATGTTCTTATGACATCCCCGGGGCCAGGGACCACCAGAAGATGTTGATTGGAAGATTGTAAAGTCTTTCAGGGCTCATAGAGGAAGAGGTGGTCTCACAGATATGCAGGCCCCTGGCTGTATAGGACTTTAAAAGTAAGCACCAACAACTTGAAATGGATCTAGTACTCAGTAGGCAGCCAGTGCAGTTCGAGCAGCACCGGGCGGATGTGGGTCCGCATAGGCAGCAACATCAGGACCTGTGCCACTGCATTCTGTACCAGCTGCAGTTTCCAGAGCAGAATCAAGGGCAGCCCCACGTAGAAAGAATTACAATAATCTAATCTAGAAGTGACCATTGCATGGGTCACTGTGGCCAGATCCCGAGGAGTGAGATATGGGGCCAACCACCTGATCTGTCTCAGATGGAAAAAGGCAGACCTGGCAGTGGCGGCAACCTGGGCCTCCATAGTTAATGAGGCATCCAGGAATACCCCCCAGGCTCTTCACCTTCGGTGCCAGCACCAATAGGGCCCCGTCTAAGGCCCAATCCCCAATCCCAATCCCCCGCAACCCAGGTACAGGACCTCTGTCTTCGATGGATTCAGTTTCAATCTGCTCTGTTGTAACCAACCAGATTTGATAACATGGACTTATACAAACACCACATGATAAGACATCTTTAAAATGTTTACAAAGAATTGTTGGCTGGCTGGCTGATTTGCTCACTGCTTATTTACACCCTTAGTTCCTAATGGGTGTGCAACAGGACTGTGACAGAAGGAGGAAGGGAAAAGTTGGACTGCTATTGGGTTCTGTGGGAATGTCTATGAATGAAATACTGTTGATTGTACTTGTAAAGAAACTGGCTTTCTTGTTTCAATGGCTGTATGAAATCCTAGTTCAGGTTGCAATTGAGGCATGCAGAAACGTTCCCTAGAGACAGAGATAGCAGAAGGGGCACATTATGCCCTTGTGAGATTGTTTTCAACTGGGCTGATACAGAGTTCTCTACTGCCCTGTTACCAGCCCAGTTAAGCACATTCCATCCAATTGACCTAACAACACCTGTGCATAGGGGTTAACTGCAGAATAGGTTTCGTTTTCCCCTCTGCTCCTAGTATTATGGGATGTCAACCTATTATGGGATGTCAAAGTATTATGGGATGTCTATTTGCCTAGTAACATAGGGGTCTGACATCATCTCCCTGGCCTCTCATTGGGTTAAAGGCCTAAGCCCACTGAGAGACCATTTTCTATAAAATAAGACTCATTCAATTGAACGACTGGTGCCTGGTGACTATGGACATGGTATCTGTCAATAGTCCCAGTGGCAACCTAGCAACTGGCATTCCACTTCGACCCTGCCTGGATGGGCTGATTGTGAACATCTCATTTTGTTGGATTTACTGCCTCTGTAACCTGGAAAGCTAACATTGAAACTGTATCTTATGTTTAGCTATGCTGGAAATGTTTAGCTTTTATTATTTTAATCCTTCAGAGTCTTGAGTGCATATTAGGCACCGAGCAAGAAGCCTGTGCGCTGGGGGCTCCTGAGATAAAATTAATTTCCAACGTATTCTGAATTTAAAATTGGACTATTACCTACTAGCATTTGGAAATTATGTTAGGTGGGCTGCCGCTTGGACTGAGACACCTTTTGGGCTATTTGCATCTGACTAACGAGCTGACTAACGAGTTGCCTTGCCCCAACCAACATGATTCCCGGGACGGCCTACCTACAACTCGGAAGGCCACAGCACTGAGTGCGAGCTCCGCCGACAGAGAGTGCAGGAGAGCCGGCCGCATGGAGCCGGCTGCGAGCGAGCGGTTGGTGGGATTTGTCCCTAATTGCCACCACTTTTGCTGCGATTGCAGGACCGCACGGAGGGGCGCTGTTGATGCCAGTGCTGAGGGTCAGGAGTTTGGGAGTGCTCCTGGATGCTCCCCTTACAATGGAGGTCCAGGTAGCAGCCACTGCCAAGACGGTCTTTTACCATCTTCGGCTGATCAGGCAGTTGGTCCCCTTCCTCAAATGCAACAATCTGACTTCAGTGATCCATGCTATGGTCACCTCGAGGTTGGACTACTGTAATGCTCTCTACATGGGGCTGCCCTTGGGGCAACTCCAGAAGCTGCAGCTGGTGCAGAACACAGCAGCCAGGCTGTTGATGGGCCTCCCCATGTGGGAGCACACCCAGCCTGTGCTAAAGTCATTGCACTGGCTTCCAATAGCGTTCCAGATTCGCTTCAAGGTGCTGGTGTTGACCTTTAAAGCCCTTTATGGTCAGGGACCTGCCTACCTGAGGGACTGCCTTTCTTCGCATGTCCTCCAGAGAGCACTGCGATCCAGAACACAAAATCGTCTGGCCCTTCCTGGCCCTAGGGACGCCAGGTTGGCGGTGACTAGGACAAGGGTGTTCTCCCTTGCGGTGCCAGCACTCTGGAATGAGCTCCCCAGTGAGATCAGAGCACTGCGGGACCGCCAGCAATTCGGCAGGGCTGTGAAGATGGAGCTTTTTCGCCAATGAAAGCATTTGTAAGAATGCTTTCATTGGTTATGTTACATTTGCACTTTATATATGACACCGCCACTTTAAATGGTTTTAATTGTAAATGCTTTTATTTTATGGAGATGTATTTTAGGTATGTATTTATGTTGATTTTAAAACTGTATGTAAGTCACCCTGAGCCACTTCGGCGGAAGGGTGGGATAGAAATCTCCCTTATATATAAAAGCTGAATGGTGGTGGCACTTCTCTAGAACATTCCACACACTCCGGAATTGGTTGGCGCCCTGGTGTGTCACTCAGAATCTGTCCCTATCCACTGGCTGCATTGCTTGAGTCTCGCCTCCAACATTCTAAACAGTTTGCTATTCCTCTCCCCCCCATAGCCAGTCAGAACACAGAGGTTATTTGTATATGCAATTTGCATATGCAGCCTCATTGGCCTTTGCCTCGGAACACAGAGGTCGTTTGCATATGCGACTTGATTGGCTTTTGCCTCTAACATTCTAAACAGTTTGCTGTTCTGAGGTAAAATGTGTCCAATCTCCAGGTGAGGGCTGGAGATCACTCAGAATTACAACTGCTCTCCAGATGGCAGAGATCAGTTCCCCTGGAGAAAATGGTGGGCTCTGTATCCTTATATGCTGCTGAGGTGGCCCCCGTATGACAGCCAATGTGACGTAGCAGTCAGGGCTTCAGAGCAGGGGAGAGGTTGCAGGTCTGTGGGGGGGTGGAAAGCTGAAGAGTGAGGGGGAAATAAAGGTAGGTTGATGATTGGCTGGGAAGGAGATAGGGTTGCCAACTCCAGGTTAATAAAGTGCAATGGAGCCTAGAGAGGGTGAGGTTTCAGGAGGTGTGGGACCTCGGACAGGTACAAAACCATAGACTCCACCCTCCAAACCAACTATTCCCTTCTGGGGAACCATCATTGCCAATCTCAAGGTGAGGGCTGGAGATCACTCAGAATTACAACTG
>NW_015164193.1:593333-599617 GCF_001447785.1 Gekko japonicus
ATGTTTTATTTTGCATATCTACAAAAACTACAAAGAAATAATAGGGAAGGGACTACAACTAAGGAGAAAGGAAAGCAAACCACACTAATCTAAAACCCCAAGAGGAGGAGATCTTTTCACTGTTAGTAAAAATGTTAGTACTGTTAGAGTTAATGTCACAATATACTTGTAGAGTTCTTGCTTATAACAGCTCGCTGTTCATATGTTATTTTGTTAGTTGTTATGAGATAAATTTCTGATCATCTTCTTATTCTTCACTTCAAAAGGCCATTTTCCAAGTCCTTCTGCCTTTACTTCGGCTTTCTGTCGCTGAAACCGTATACCACTCTGGCCATTACTGCACCCTTTTCTGCTGCAGAGTCCTCTTCCGTTCCCGAGGTAGCAGAGTCATTCGACTTCGTTTCTTCCTCTTTGGACTCTTCCTCTGTCCCCAGCTGGCGTCTCAAAAATTCTTTAGCTTTAAAAGTGGAGTCTATCTTCTCTCTTCTATCATTGATTTTAAAGATGACACCTTCCAGAACCACCCATCTGTACGATATCCCATTTGTTTGAAGGAAAGAAATTAGGTCCTTGTAATTTTTCCTTTTGTCTAATTTCAAATAGAATGTCCTTTAAAGTTTTGATGATTACATTTCCCATTTTCAGTGGAGTTGCTGAAGTTGCTTTTAAAATGGTGTGCCTAGTTTGTCTTCTTACAAGCTTGACCACTATTTCTCCAGGTAGGCTATTTTTTAAAATGTAATTGGAGTATGCCCTATAGGCTACCTCCATTTTGTTTACAAGTTCATCCACTGTTAAGCCTATTACTGGAGCGATAAGTTCACTGAGCACCTTCTTCAAATCTTCTTGATCTGTTTCAGGAACCCCCTGAAACCTGAGAATCATGTTAGCTTTTTCCATCTGTAGCTGTAAAACTCTGTTCTCTTGGCAATTCTGCCTCATTTCCACCTCTCCCATCCTTTTCTTCAACTTGTTGCTTGTGGTGTCTATCTCTTTAATTTTCTCGTTTGCCTGCTCCACTTTTTTCTCTGTTTTGTTCAGCTGGAGCTGCTGTGCAGCAAAATTTTTATTCATCACAGTCAATTGCTGGCTAATACCATCAAGTTGTTCCATCACCGGCTTGAGCATATCCGCCAGGAGTTTGAGGACATCTGCTCCCTCTTCTGGTCTCGGACTCTGCCCGCCCAGCTTCGTTTTTAAACTTTCTCTGCTGGGCTGCCATCTTTCATGTTTTGTTTACAATTTCTACCGCTCCTACAAAACTTGGAAAACTCACCAAGTAGCTTCGCGATTCAGATAAGTCTCTCAAAACACTTTCGGTTTACTTCCTCCCCTCTCCCCCTTCATGTCCGTTAACTGCTCATTCGCAAAAGAGGCGTCCCTCTTTGCAATCTCTGTTTTCAATCGCGGGGGGGGGGATTGCTTTTCAAACTACTCCGTTTTACGTAGAACTCACATTCCTTGTCGGCCAGTTTATCTGACCATGCTCAGTTTTACGCCATTCCACTCGATCTCCGACGCTTGTCCCGGTCAGTCCAGCTTGTGCCTGAAGGGAGGAGGGGAACCTCAATTCTCCAGCATTACGGCATCAAATAGGCTACCCCTCAAAAGCCCCCTGGCCTGGAGCCTATTGCAAAGGCTCCGCGGGGGTGTCACTTGAGGTGGCACCCCACCAGGCCGCTGGTGTGCGATTCGCTCTCCTCCGTTGTGAGGAGAGTGTCCGCCATCGCTTTTCCGTCGACCGGAAGTCCACAACTGTTCTTTAGGTAGCAGAGATCTGTTCCTCTGGATAAAATGGTGGACTCAGTGTCATTATACCCTGCTGAGGTCGCCACAACAAATTGGCACTGAGTGTCCACCCACCTAGAGCCTCTTTCTAGAGATTGTTGTATTTATTTCCACAACGAGCCTTTTTCCTAGTCTAACTAATTAATAAATAAATAAATAAATAAATAAATTGTCTCGTTTTTTAATATTTTTGCACCTTAATAAAACAATTATATTTTACTCTGTCGTGGTACTTGTGCTCAATAAACCTCAAAGGCTTAATCCAATTGCCTTAGACTTTTGTCCACTTCCAAAGTAACTGTTTTGCCTTCTGAACTCAGATTGCAGTTTCACTCTGCAGAGCTGACCTTCTTTGTTAAGTCTCAGAGCCAGTCAGGAGTTTTCGTGTGTTGTTCCTGGACTATTGGGAACCATTGAAAAGACCTGGTGGCAGTCTGCTGGAAACTTGGGTGAGGTTAGATTCTCTCAAGTATTTTTGTAACTTTGCTTTGCAACCTGTTCTTTGAACCCAAACGTTTTGACCCGGAGGGGTTAGCGTTTGTGACAGTACTGTACTGTACTTTTTCAATACTTGAAAAGTAACCTAACGAGGTTCAAACTTCTCATGAACAGCAAACTGATCAACAGGCTAACTACTACTTCTACCCCTCTGCTGTTGGCTTTCACAGTCTTGCGAGGTGGACCAGTTCCATTCTATTTAATGTTTAAGTTTAGAAATTGTCTCTAATTTGAGAATTTGGCAGTGCTTGCTCTAGTATAAATATAGGGTAACCTTTTTGTAAATGAAAGGTAGGTCCATGCATCCTTCCTAATATACCGGCAGCCAGAATGCTGGATCACGCACATGATGCTCAGGAGCATTCCAAAATGTTGGGAAACATTAACAAAAAAGTCAGACACATTCTTTCAGATGTTTTCTAATAACAGCCCATTAGAGGGCATCAAAGCATTATATACAAAAGTACTGCTGAACAACTAGTGCCATGTTGAACACTACTGAGGCTATGGTCACCCCAAAGCTCAGCAGTTTTAAATCCCTTTGGTTTATATCCAAGAGTTGATCATGTACTGAACTCTTTCCTGGTAAAATTAATGGGACTCAAATGTGCTTAACTTCAGTTGGATTTGCTGTGGGTGTGAAATTTAACAATACAGGAAGAGCACATCTGTTTTGATTTGTGGTGTCTGTGAACTAGTCTTAATGATAAAAGTAGAAATTCTGCCTTATAAAGTGCAATGTTTCATGTGCAAATATGATTGTGATGTTCACAGCATTCTTTATTAATGACATCAGGGCTTCATTTGTGGAGGGATGTGGGGTATCAAAACACTACAATTAAAAATGGTCTCTTGAGGAAATCTTGCTGTTTTCTTAGCAGGGGTTTATAACCCATACTGTGTGTGTTGAGCAGTCTTGTTGGCACACTGAACATCTTTCATCATTCTTCAGCTATGGAGTTTTATATTAATAAAAAGGGCAAAAATTATACTAATATAGTAAAAATATAGTAACCAGTGCATCCCCTGGTTATATCCAGATTACAGTACTGCATTGTTCTCTCTGTGAGGCTGCACTTGAAAAGTGTTCAGAAACTCCAGTTGATACAGAATGCTGCAGCGTGGCTATTGACAGGGACCATATCACTCCAGTCTTGGCCCACCGACACTGGCTCCCAAATTGTTTCCAGGCATAATTCAAAGTGCTGTTCTTGCTCCACAAAGCCTTTTATGGATTGGGACCAGCATACCTGAAGGACCACCTAATCCCTTATGGATCTGACTGACAGTTACAGTCATCTTCAGACTTCAGACACCCTGCTTCAGGTGTTCCTGCCTTCTGAGATGATGTGGGTAGCAACCTTCTCAGTCATGGCACCAAAGCTCTGGAACTCTCCCCAGGAAGATTAATCTGTTCTCTTCTGTCGTGTCTGTAGCTGGACAAACCCTCCCCGACTGTGAATGTGTGTGATTTAAAAAGATATATGTTGTCCTCCCTTACCCCCATAAATCATTGTTAGTCCCACGTGAATGAGTAACTGTACATCGCTCAGAGCCAGCAAGCTCTGCAGGATTGAGCAATTAATAAATTGAAAGATGATTATTTACCTTGCAGTTTACCTTGCAGTGTTTTCATTTGAACGGAATGGCCCATCTAGGTTGAAATAAAAGCTTCCTTCAGTTCCTCTAGCCTCTATTTCTTTTGAATGATTATGCAACCTCAGCAATAAGGGATTCCCAACATTGGTGTTTCAAGATTTGATGAAAAATAATCATTACTGCTGCTTTATAAAGAATGAACAGATGCTGGAGGCTGGGAGAGACAATGAACCCTTTTCTCCTCTTCCTCACTTTAAACCATCACATTGTATCTTTTTGTTCCACCTTCTGCTTTATTGTCTCCACAGAAATCTGCTGGAAATCCTATTTCCCTGAGAACAGAAAGAAAATTGCTTAGTAAGAGGATTAATCACTAGACAATAGACTATTAACCACACAAAGGGTTTTTGGTTAGATTTGGTATCTGTTGTTTTAAGAATAAGTGCATAGCTATTAAAATCATACATTGGGTAAGGTTGCCAACCCCCAGGTGAGGCCTAGAGATCTAGTATTACAACTGATTTCCAGACAACAGAGATCAGTTCCCCTGGAGAAAATGGCTGCTTTGGAGGATACACCACATGGAATTATACTTTGATGAGGTCTCTCCCTTTCCCTCTCTTGCACTCAGGAGTAAACAGGAAGAGGAGACTGGCAGTGGAAGTAACAATGGGTAGCTCTAGGAATCACTGGAAACTCAAACACACACTGTCCCTGGCCCACAACTGTCCCACTGGTTGCCAGTAGGGATGGGCATGAACCAGCTCATGAACTAAAGCACGTGATGAATTTTGGTTGGTTCATGCTTCATGAAGTCATGTTCATGGCAGGGCAACTAGAATAAACTTTCCACAAACTTTCAAGCTATTTGTGAAGGTTCATGCCGGTTCATGAGCGGATACATTTCCAAACAGACTATCTCCGCTCAATTGAAATATTTACAAACCCTCAAAGCAAAAACTTAAAGGACATGTAGAGGACCATCCGGGGAGGGCCCCTGTGACTTTGATGTCTCTAGCTTGCATAGGATCCATTCTATACACTACTGAACCTCCTGAATCTGTGCCTGTCAAAAGGACCACCTGCGGTTATTTGACAGGCACAAGTTCAGGAAGTTCAGGAGTGTATAGAATGAATCCTGTGCAAGCTAGAGACACCAAACTCACAGGGGATCTCCACTGACTCTTCTCTACCTGTCCTCCAAGTTTGGTGAGGATTGGATTTACAGGTTCTGAGTTATGCCCCCTCCCGGAACGTACCCTCAGGAAAGTGCTTTCTGGGGGGTGTTATTTGGACACCATATACCCAATCCTCACCAGACTTGGAGGGCAGGCCAAGGAGAGTCCAATGGAGATTTCCTGTGAGTTTGTTATCTCTAGCATGACAGAGACATAAACCTCATGCCTCATAAACCAAATTAACTGAACCAGTTTGTGAAATGGCTAGAAGTTCATGATGGTCGATAGTTCATGAATGGGGCACACCATGAACCATGAACTGAACTGTATTTTTCCAATTCATGTTCACCCCAGTCGTTAGTAGGGATGGGTACAAACTGGCAGACAAACTAAAGTCCATCACAAACTTTGGGCTGTTTGTGGTTCATGAACCAAAGTTTGTGAACTGCAGAACTGGAAAGTCATCTGATGTGCAAGCACTCTCCACTCAGTTTTCCATCTCCCACCCACAAATATATGATTAAGACAAACCACAGCAGGGAAGGATGGAGGGATATGTGCCTGTACAGAAGACCACTTGATGAACAAAGGTTACAGGTAAGTGCAACCCCTGTTTTCATCTTTGTGGCTTCTGTGTGGTCCCACATGGGAGAATAGCAAGTTCACTTACTGCAGAGGAGAGTGTGGGATGTCTCAATTAAAAACTGATTGCAGAACTGCTTTCCCCACAGCTGCCTCTCTCAGAGAATCCACATCCATTGAGTAGTGGTGAATAAACGTGGATCAAGTGGACCAGTCGCTGCTTGGCAAATGTCCATGAGGGGAAGACCCGATGCAAAAGCAGAAGAAGAAGCTTCAGCTCAAGTGGAGTGAGCTGAAAGTGACAGTGGACATTTTGTGCCTGAAGCTTCATATCTCAACTGTATGGCAGCACAGATCCACCAAGAGAGTGTCTGTGCCAATGCCACTTTGCCCTTCCTAGGGCCCTTAAAACATACAAATAAAAAATGTTCCTTTCTGAAAGCACGTGTCCTGTCTAAATGAAATAGCAGGGCCCTCTAGACATCTTATGTTCTGATTCAAATGGAACCTCAAAACCACTTTAGGTAAGAACTCTAAACATGGCCGAAGGACTATTTTATCAACATAAAATTTATGGAAGGGGAGTTCAGAGCAGGGGGCACTCAATTTCCTTACTCTTCTGGCAGAGGTGATGGCAAC
>NW_015164193.1:599648-635618 GCF_001447785.1 Gekko japonicus
CAGGGGTTTAGACGGTTTATGGACAATTTTGGCTAAAACCAGGGACAAACTCCATTGTGACATAGGTTTCTCAGAAGGGGGATAGAAATCATCCAAATCCTCCAAAAAAAGTTTGGGATCCACATTAGCAAAAACAGTTATGCTATCAACCAATTCATGTGTTGCAGAAAAAGCTGCCAAATAAACCTTTAAGAACAAGTTAGACAAATCTGAGGTAATCTGCAAGACCTTGGATCTAGTCCCCTAGCTGATGCCCAAGAAGAAAGCTTCCACTTGAGAGCATACAAAAGTTTAGTCGAAGGCTTATGAGCCACTTCCAACACATCTTTCACCCTAGATGAGGGAGAGGAATGGAGTCGATAAACCATGCTGTTAACTGAAGCGTGTGTCCAGGCACACCCCTGCTTGTCCTTCCTGGGAGCTGTCTCAGGTGAGACCTGGCACCCTATGAACCCCCCAAAGTTCCCCAAGAAACACCTGCTGGCCTTCTGAGCAGCATACCTCCCCAATGGCCAGCAGAACCCCTGAAGGCACTGCGTGACCCACCTGGAGGGACAGTGGTGAGACTTCCTCTGAACACAGCCCCAATGCTGGATGTGGCAGTGGGACAAGAGGACGGGGTGGAGCAGGCCCAAGCGAATTGGCAGGCAGCACCAGGCACCAATGTCACTGGGGAGGGGGCTATGCAACTGCACAAAAACTGGGAAGAGAGCAGGCCACAAAAGATGGCCAGGACAATGAGCCAGATTGAACATTCCCAACAATAGTGGGCATAGGTTCCTATGTTCCCACATTTCCTCCAGCACAACGGTGAAGAGGTTGATGAAGAGAATGCAAGTTTCTGGGGTGCCAGGGACCAATGTGTAAGAATTCTGTATGACTGTAGTTGTGTCCTGATTATTGGAGAAGTGAGTAGAGGGGAAGACCAGACTTGACCCCAGATTTCATCTGTAATTATAAAATTACAGACCAATTGCCATTTGTTGTGAAAGGGTAAGTCTGTGGTGCTATCAAGACGAAGCGGGAGATCATAGATCTTGGAGATTAATCCTTTAAATGTATATTTGGTGGTCTCCAGCAGGTTCTCAAAAGCAGATTTGACAAGCTTCTGGGAAGATAAATTCCAGATAGAGGATATCACATGATTTAGTTGCATATAAAAAACCAAATGGAACGGAGCACCGTAATCTTTGTTCTAGAAGTTGTTTTGGAAGTAAGTCATTTGAATTAGTAATATCAGTAATATGCGTTAAATTTGCTGGTCTAAATTTTTTGGCTATTGTGATGTCATTTCCTGGGGGAAACCATTTTTGGAATTAAAATACTGATTGCTTAGATAGTTTTGAAGAAGTTCATGCCTGAGATTATCCCAGGTGTGAAGAACAGATGAAAGAAAAATGTTGGAGTGAACTGTTTTAGGATGTGTTTGAGGTTCGTTCCAGATGATTTCTTAGATGGTCTCAGGGAACATTAATGGAAAAATTGGTTGAAGCCAGGTTGCTTTGTCTCTGCTGTTTAACCTCTTGCTTATATTAGCCAGCACCGGAGGCTTATAGTAAATGGTGGGTCAGGATAATTTAATCCTCCTTGGGCTCTTCGAAGTTGGAGAATTTTTAAACTTGTTCTCTGTTTCTTGTTTTGCCACAAAAAGGAGTTGAATGACACTTGCCACTGGTGGAGGAGAGATGCAGTCAGCCCAATGGAAATTGCTTGGAATAGAAAGAGAATCTTAGGAAACAGAATTGAGCTCCCAGCCTCGCCGCTGGACACCAGGGGCGACTTTGCCACCCTGGAGGAAGCCGGAGCAGCAGCAGCCACGACACAGCACGTCATGACGTGGGCAGGGGACAGAGCTGCCCCTGTAAAATGGCAGGGCTCCACTCCAGCCCAAATCAGTTGCCAACGCGTGCTCTGTGGGAAGGAAGCACAAAGAGGCAGGAGGGCTGCGGCTTACCTTGGAAGCCTTGGGCCTGGCAGTCGCAGAAGCGGGATCGGGTGGCGGTGAAGGTTTCTGCAGCATTGGAGGCATCCAGCCACAGTGCTGGGGTGAAGGTGAGCCTTGGGAGGTGCGGTGGCTGGCTTCAGCAGTGGCGGCAGGCCTCAGCGGTGCTCCTTTGAGGCCCGAAGAGTGGCTGAAGCATGGTGTCAGAGGCAGCAGTGGGCTGGGGGAGTCTCCAGCAGTGGCAGCCCATAGAGGGCCTTAACGGCGGAGGCCTGTAATGGGCCTTGGCCGCATCGGCCTGTAGCGTCTTTCAGCTGCAGCTGCATTAGGTGGCAGGGGCCACAGATGGTGGTACCGGCCTCCCGGCAGCAGAGTCAACCTTGTGGGTAGTGGGGGCCTGGCATAGGACATAGGGGCGGACATTTGATAGGCCTGCATACTGCAGCCTGTGCAATGGTCATTGGAGGATTGAGAGAGGCACCGAGGCCCAAGGACGTTTAATTAAATAAAAAGGGGTGGTGGTGGTTGGGCCACTGGCTGTTAGGCGGTTGTGCAGGGCATAATTTAAACAGTGCTCAATGTGAAGAATAGGGGCGCTCCTTTAAAAAAAAAAGTCCAGAAGCAAGTGGTGGCCCGCTAGTGGCCAGTTTGGGGCTCTGTTCATAGGCAGTCGGCTATAGCCTGGCGAAGCACCGATTTTGTGGCCTTAAGTTGAGAACCCCTTCCCCACACAGGGAGGCCTGGTAATATATAATATTAACTATGCCAGGCAGTTACCCAGCTGGGTGGCCATTTTATGTCAATGGTCACTCTTGGCAGGCATTTTATGTGAATAGTTACAGAGTTGCCATTTTGAGCAGAGCTTACAGGGGTGGCCATTTTGGGAGAGGAATCAGTGAGCTAGTTGCAGGCTTGTGCAAGGATGCATCTGGCCTAGCGTTTGACTAGTGGGTTTGCAAAGTTTAATGTTATTAATGAGGCTTTCTTCAGATGTTGAAGGCCGTGGAGCAAGACGAAGAGTCACTGTCTGCGGCCACAGCATGGTCTTTTGGGCTGCCCACCAGGCCAGGAGGACACCCATCGGTTCTCAGCTGGCCCTTAGTTAGTGGGCTGTTGTTGAGTGGAGGGAAAGGAAGAGCATGAGATGGCCTGCGCTCCTTCCCTTGTTATTTGAAGAAAGGCAGGGGCCTCCTCCACACTTTTTTGGTAGTGCACCTAGAGGGTAACAACCAGGTCTAATGAAGGGCAAGGTGTTACAAGCTGAGGCGGACCTTGTGATGATAAGAGCAGGGTGGCCCGGTGTGCAGATAGTTTGGCTGGCAAGGCCCTTGTGTTGCAAGCTGAGGTTGACCTTGCGATTATAAGAGCAAGATGGCCCAGTATGTTGATATTCTGGCTGACAAGGCCCTTGTGTTGCAAGCTGAGGCTGACCTTGCGATGATAAGAGCAAAATAGCCCAGTGTGCTGATAGTCTGGCCGACAAGGCCCTTGTGTTACTAGCTGAGGTGGACCTTGTGATGATAAGAGCAAGGCAGCCCAGTGTGCAGATAGTCTAGCCAGCAAGGCCTTTGTGTTTCAAGCTGAGGCTGACCTTATGATGATAAGAGCAAGATGGCCCAGTGTGCTGATAGTCTAGCCAACAAGGCCCTTGTGTTACAAGCCGTGGTGGACCTTGTGATGATAAGAGCAAGGTGGCCCAGTGCGCAGATAGTCTGGTCGGCTATACTGCCCTGCCAGGAGTGGCATAATTTGGTAGACCCCGCTGCATCGACCATGCCAGGTGTTAGGCCAACTGTCAGATGAGGAAGGTGGAGGGTGGTTTAGGGCAATTTTTGCCACACCCCGACATATGGGTTGAGTTCCAGGACCTGTATAGGGCTAACAGGGTGCATCTGTCAGACAAGGGCAATGGGTTATTTTTGTAGGACTTGCAGCAAGAGATTTGGTCAGCCTTGGGCTGTTAGTTGGGAGCAAGGCCAAAGCAGAGGCTTGGCCTTGGCAGTGGCAGGTTTGTGCAGGCAAGAAAGCGGAACTGGTGAGCACCTTATGAATATTTCCCATTAGGGAACAGGGAGTCATCAGGAACTGCCTTCAGGTTTTAGGGCCCAGGGTGGGGAATGGTGATCACCTCTGGGAACCTCTTAGGGCAAGGCTTCTCTCTGCAAGTTGTAAGGCTTCAGAGATAGGCGCTCCTAGGAGGCAACCAGTTTTGCTGGGCTGCTGGTTGCGAGCCAGACCGATGGCTCAAGACCAGAGCTGGGTGACCCGCCCATGAAAAGGGCAAGGAGGTTGGTCAGGGAGTGATGCCTGCCTTGCCTGTTCCGTGCTCCATATCCGATCTCACCACGTTGCATGAACATTCGAACTAATTGTGTCAAGTCCTGGTTCGTCATGGTGGGGCTGTCTAGTGAGGATGGATGGTCGCCGAGGGAATTAGAGGCGGGCAGTGAGAGGCAACCTCAGATTCCTGGGGCAGCTGGCTATTACACCACGACCGAACTCCCCTACCTGGGCTTATTTGCAGGGTCCAGTGTTCACGCCACAGGCTGGAAGCCCACCTGGTTCATCCCTGTTGAGTTTCTGTGTCTCTGGGTGTCCTCTTTGGTGTCCTTCACATTCTCGGCCCCCTGACCTACATAAGCCCAGGCCACATCCTCCTCAGTTTGTCTCCCTTCTGCCTCTTTATTTCAATCTTTGACCCCTGCTCCGCCCTACAGCAAGCTGGCCACTGGGCCAGTCAGCCCGACCCTTCCTCCCAAGGAGATCCAGCCTTCCTTCTCCCTGTTGGGCCACTGACACTGCCAGAGTCGGGCTCCTCCCCCACCTCCCCTTCCTTTGGCAGCTGATGATCCCTGAGTGAGCCGGGGAGGGAGCAATCCTGGCCCTCCTTCGAACCCCTGGTGAGGCTATCCTGGTGATAGCTGCCAAAACCAGGGGACCCTGGTGGTGCCTGGTCCCAATATTGGCTCCAAGCCCACCCCTGGGACCTGGGAGGGGGTGAACGAGTGGTTGGTCCTCTCCTTCAACAATGGTGGTCTGGTCTGGTAAGGCAGGATGGCGGGACAGGGGGGGGGTCCCTCCTGACACCCTGTGAAGAAACAAGCCTATCAGACCGGTAAGTGTTTGCATTGCTTAGTGTAGTTAGTAAGTCTTAGCAGAATCACATGAGTAGAACAGGTAACTCTGATACAACACCTGTTAACAATTACCGGTTGTTACAACTTAGTGCAGCTGGATACTGTCAAACCTTAGCATGACTAAGGGAAATCTTGACAGCCAAAAATCTAGATCACCATGTGCAAACCACTAATTAGGTTAGTAATTAGTTGACAGCTGAGCTACTATTTAGCTGAGTCTGTACACTAGGAACTGCAGGGCGGGGTCGTGACACACACCCCTTTAGCGTTGTGTCGTCCTGTGGGTTCTCGAAGAGCCAGGAAAGGTAGTTGGTGTTCAGATGCTAGCAGCCAGCCCGGTGTTGGATGGTGAACCTATACAGAAGAAGGGAGAGATGCCATCATAGGACCCTCGTGTTATTGTCCTTCATCTGGCACATCCACTGGAGGAGGCCATGATCTGTCACCAGGACAAAAGGGTTATTACATAAGTAAAACTTCAAAGCTCCCACCACCCACTTAAGGGCTAAGGCTTCTCACTCTATGGTGGAGTACCAACACTCTGCATCTTGTAGTTTCCAACTGAGAAACAGGATTGGGGTCTCCTGCCCCTCCCAAACTTGGGACAGGACTGTGCCCATTCCCATGTCAGATGTGTCTATGAATGGCTGAGAGAAGTCCAGATTATACAGGGTGGTAGTGTGATCCAGGGCTTCTCTGAGGTCTGAGAATGCTTGGAGTTCTGGGGGGCTCCAGGTTAGTTGATTGGGATGGTTTTTCCAGAGGAGATCCATCAGGGGAGCAGCGCGGGTTGCATATTGTGGTAGGAAGTGACTGTAATACCCGAGGAGCCCCAGGAACCAATGGAGCTCTTTCTTGGTCTGTGGCCTCTGGAAGTTCCGGATCTGAAGGACTTTCTGGGGCATAGGCCGGATCCGCCCTTGCCCCATAATGAAACCAAGGTATTTTAGCTCCTGAAACCCTATGTGCCTGCATAAACGCATATATGTCTTGCAGTTCTGGGGCAGCGATGTTGTAGAGTCCCACAAACCAGTTGGCTGCCCTCTCCTGGTGTTGAAATTCAGAGGTTATAGGTAAAACCCAATGCACCCCCACACCCCATTCATATGTCAGCATTCGGCCCCTAGCATTACTATCACAACCCTGACAGATATACAGTGTCTTATCTGTTCTAGCCTGGCAAAAGAATCGCCAAGGCCAAATCCCATGAGAACTGGACAAGGGGTGCAACTTGAGAAATGGTTATGGCTACTACAGGCAAGCACTCAACCCACACACACTCCCCTCAGGAATTCCCTCCCCTTAATACATGGCAAGGTAAGCAGTGAAGCAAAACGAAGAGAAGTGAAACCAAAACCTTGACACCAGAGCTCAGACCCCACCCAGGCAGCAGTAAAGGCCTCCATAGTCTTAGAAGCCATCATGACAGGGGGCCTGAACTCAAGAAAGGTAGTTTCTCCAGATGCTTCTGAGGCCCAGCCTCTAGTGCACTTAAGGTCTTTTCCCATAGGGAGACCTTTAGACATGCATAACAGCCTTCTCTGGCCTTAGGACTCATCCTGGCACAGGCTTCACAGGATTTGGTGTTGTGCCCTTCACCCAGACAGAGTCAGCAGGAGGAATGGTCATTTGTCTGAGCCATCTTGGCTCCATATTCGGAGCATTTTTTTAAGGGGCCATTTTGTTTTATTGAACAGAGAAAGAGGGGGAATCCTGACAGGAATTCACCTCAAAAGAACTGAAAGCTCGCAATACACATCCTCTTTTTGTGGCAGTAAAAAGAGAATTGAGGGGAGAGTGCTTGCTCCTCCCACATCTTGTGACCTTTTGGGTGGGAAGCTCACAGTGATGCAGGGAGGGGGAACACTCTTGGGATACTAGAAAATTCTTTTAAGAGCTCGCTAGCTCCTCCTGGTGGTCATATTTTACTACACTGTAAGTTAAAAATACTTGATTATTCATATTCAATTTTCTTTTTTCTACAGCTTTCCTTTTTTTGGTCCAGTATTAACTTATTGGTTAACTTATTGTAATATGTAATTTTGTAATATACCTCAAACTGTTTGACCTCTGAAGAAGGCCCCCAATAGGGCGTAAACGCATCAAATCATTTGTATTGGCCCTTGTGTTCAAGCCACTTGAACTTTGCAATGAGGTTTTCATTGGGCCCTTGTTTTTAACTGCCTTTCTAATAAATACATGTATTTTTGTATAAGTTTAAACTAGGTTTTTAATATTGGGCCTTTATTAGACTGATAACATTTAAGCAACTTCCTGTTTGTTAGGTTAGGCAAGGTTCTGACAGTTATACTTAACTTGTAATGCTGGTTGTCATATTTCACTAAAAAATCCCAAAGTAGACTGCAAGAGTTCCCCTCCCTCCCAAGTGTTGGTAGTGTAGGGCAACAGTCCAAGGCCAGGTCTACCAATATAGTGGACTTGGACGGGTAGACCTGTTCTCCAGAAGCCAGGTTTATCAGTATAATGGAAAGGATAGAATAGACCTGTGCTCCAGGTCCAGGTCTACCAATGTAGTGGCAAGGGGTGGGTAGACCTATTCTTCGGAGGCCTGGTTTACCCACATAGAGGACATTTTCTGTAACAAAATTTGACTTGATTCTATTTTCTCTTATAAAGTTTACATTATCCTTAAAATATAATTTAAATATAGTTTAAAAGAATTATGGTTATGGAAATTATCTAAAAAACTAATTTACGCAATAGTCAAATGTAGACTCACAAATTTAATGCTTGTAGCTTTTTTCGCTCACAGTATTTTTGCTCACAACACTGTGGAGCTTAGACGGAACATTGTAAATGACAGGCGCAGGGTTCAGTTCGCGTACTGGCATATCCATTCATGTAGGTTCATGGATCAGTCACAAACCATGAACCAAACTGCAAAAATGCAGCTCATGCCCATCTCTAGCCACCAGGCTTGGCCCAACAACCCAAAGACATACCCCTTTTGGCCTTAGACTGAACTTTCCAAAGAGAGGAAATTAAGCTTTCGGAAGGCATACCTGAGGGGTTATACCTGTGTTGCGTTCTCTGTTGCCCCTGTACTAAGGAAAAATAAGGCCACTGCATGTGTGCAGGTTTGGAGGACGGGAAAAAGGCAGTGTGTCATTTCAACTGCTATATTATTGTCTTGCAAGATATGAGTTTTTGAACCATCCAGTTACACTCTTCTCTTCCCCACCTACATGGATTTTCAGAGCATCTGCACATAGGGGCAGGGTCTCTGCAATAATACTTCCTTCTGCCCTTTAATTCTATCAATCTACAGTCATTTCCCCCCAAGAATGGATCTGTGCTGTATTCTTTTTTTGCCCTTAAGAGAACCATTATGAATAATTCTATTGTAAACACAATGAAAAATTGGGGAAGTATTAAGTACTGTAAAAAGTACCCGCAGTACAAACCTGAGAAATTTACAGTGTAACATTAAGCTTTATTAAATGGAAGAGCAAAAACTGACTTGATGCCTACCCAGGCTAGCTTGATCTCATCAGATCGTGAAAGCTAAGCAGGGTCATCCCTGGTTAGTCTTTGGTGTGCAGAGGCATTTTGCTATGCAGAGGCAGGCAATGGCAAACTACCTCTGTTTGTCTCTTGCTTTGGAAATCCAATGGGGTCACCATAAGTCAGCTGGGCTTTAACAGCACTTTCCACCACTGGGAAAGCTCACAGGATAACAATGCACTACAGTATTAAGTGGCATCTCTATGGCAGGCTTAATGTCTGTTCTTGATCTAACCTCCTCCTGGTGTAGAGTAGAAGCCTCCAGGTGGGACCTGGAGTTCTCCTGGTGTACAACTGATCTCCTGGCTACGGAGATAAACTCTTCTAGAGGAGATGGCAGCTTCCAAAGGCAGAGCCTATGGCATCGAATCCTCTCCCCAAACCCCACCCTCCCCAGGCACCACTCCCAAATCTCCAGGGATTTCCCATGGCAGAGCTGGCAACCCTAAGACTTCCCTCACATTTACTTTGGCCCTAAAGTTCAGGGGCCTGAGAGAATGGGCCATTTCAGCTAACAATCTGTACTAGGAAATAGCCAAACCCAATATGTTTTCCTGAAAACTTATGGTATATAGTAGCTCAGTAATCGTCAGTGCGACACTTGCCTATGTAATTCCTGGTGCTCATTGTTTATTCAATAGTGCGGATGGAATCCAAAGAATCTTGAATGGGACAGGAAGGGGAAAGCCCCAGGAATGCTGAGTCCCTTCCTACTGGCTGACTGAACAGCAAAGTGCTTTGTTCATCCCAGAGAGCCATGTCCTAGCCATGCATCCTCAGGCTGGCAACTGGCAGCGGGGTGTGTGTGTGTGTGTGTGCTCATTGGCAACATCATCATTATGGAGGAGAGGAGTAGGATGTTGTAAGCCACTTTGGGTCCCCACTGGGGAGACAAGTGGGATATAAATAAATAATAAATAGCCCACCAAACCCATTCTTTTTTGCTTTATGCAGCTGCAATACTGCATTTCAGTATTAAGAAGCAGAACTCTTTCCTGCTATACGCAGCCACTTATCGAAGCATTAACTCAATGTACTGTTATCAATATGCACGCTAAAAATAAAAACAGCTCTGTGGGCAGTAATTTTGCAATTACCAATTACCTCATGCTTTATACGGTATGAAATCCAGTTATCAAAGTCCTTCTCTGTCTGAGGCACAGCTATGCCTCAGGACCCTGCAAGATTCAGCCCCCAATTAGCAGGTAAAGAAAGCTGAAGATGCAAAAGCATGTAGACCAGCGGGAGACTGAAAAGAGTTTGAATCAAAGCAAGACACCCCACAAGATATCAGTGAAGTTTTCAGAATGATACAGCAAATCATTGTAAGAGGGCCCAACTATATACACAAACATAATCACATCTTCTTAAAAAAAACCCCACTCTGGATTTTTCAGCTTCCTCTTCTCAAGTGCATCCTCCAATATCTAGTTTTCTGCATATCCTCTTCAGTCGTCCAAAGGAAATTTGAGCCCATACTCACCAGAATCCACCCACAAAATACCCTTGTCAAGTCTGGAATAAGTAAAATAAGAAGAATTTGCCCCCAAGTGTGACCAGAGTAGTCTTCCGACCAACCATAACCAGTTGTTGCAGATCTACTACTAGAGGCTGGTATCTTTCAGCAGGCATTTGAATGATTTAGAAGTGCATCAAATAATTTTTATCTTGAGAAGCAGGTATCATGCTCTCAGTCTTTTCAGTACTTCAGCACTATCTTGTTTGCAGCTTTACATAAACTAAGGTTAAGTCAAATAAAAGGAAATATAAATTTACTTTCTGAATCCCATATATTTTTCATTAGTAAAAATAAATAAAACATTTGACCTGTACAACAAAAGCCTTGCTAAATTAATCTCACCAAACTACATTTATGCAGAGATCAGAAGGTTTCTCAGATATGTGGATGAAAAATTCTGGAATTGGAAAGTACATCACTGTTATGTCTTAAGTTAATAAAGGAATGTTTACTTTAAGCATAAAAAAGTAAAGGTTCCCTTGCTCGAAAGCCAGTCGAGTCTGACTCTAGGGTTGCAGTGCTCATCTGTTTCAAAGCTGAAGAGCCAGCACTGTCCGAAGTCGTTTCTGTGGTCATGTGGCCAGCATGACTAAACACCAAGGTGCACGGAACGTTGTTACCTTCCCACCTAAGTGGTACCTATTTATCTATTTGCAATTTCTTGCTTTCGAACTGCTAGGTTGGCAGGAGCTGGAACTAGAGACAGGAGCTCACTCCGTCATGCGGCAACTCGGGTCTCGAACTGCTGAACTACTGACCTTCCACAGCCTGCAGTTCAGTGTCTCAGAGAAGCCTATGTTTTCGGCGGGAACCACTCTCATAGGTTCCAAGCCCTGTATTTCTATTGGGTATTATCTGTTTGTTGGGCGTGGTTACCCCTGTTCAAATTGTATATAAGTCAGCCTGGTTCTAGGCATTTTTGTCTTGTGTTGTTATGAGCTGAATAAACATGAATCACTTGTTTAAGAGCTGCCTCAATCTCAGTTCATAATGATCACACCACTGTTAAACAGACGAATCCTTAAACAGGGTTGCCAATTCTGGATTGGGAAATTCCTGGAGATTTGGAGGTGGAGCCTGGCAAGGGCAGGGTTTGGGGAAGGAATAATGCCACAGAGTTCACTCCCTAAAGCAGCCGTTTTCTCCAAGGGAACTATCTCTGTAGGTTGGAGGCAAGTTGCAATGCTGGGAGATCTCCAGGCCCCACCTGGAAGTTGGCAAACCTACCTATTAGCTGCCTGATGCACAGACTTCTGCTTGGGCAAGTGGAGTGGGCAGGTTGCAAGCCAAAGGCTGGTACTGAGTGGAAGTGCTACAGCTGTGACTTTTTCTGTCGGTTCTTTCTTCATTTGATGGGTCCACATCTGTGCAGCACACTTGGAAACCTGCTCACTACAGAAGTTTTAGAGACCCAAAGAACATCAAATGAATTTCAAAAATTTGACTTAGCAATTCCATTCCATTTCCTCTCACAGTGCTCCCAAACTATACAGCACAACCATGTGCAGTGTGCTGAATAAAGCTGCTTTCCAACAAAGGCTGTGCTTTCAAGAGCAGAAGAAGCTGGTTGGTGCATGGCAGCAGCTGTTCTCATATTCCCAACAGGAAGCTTCAGGAGGAGACAAACAAAGATTTTTTTTTTAAAGTCCAGGAGAGAAAACAAAACTACGATCACTAAAATTGGGCATGGCAGCTGAACACTGGAAGTGCTAACAATAGCAAGTCTTGGATCTCCTGGAGTGCCAAATGCCCATTATTAACAAAAAAAATTCCAGCCAATGGCTTCTGTGATTTCTTCATTTTTCAAATGCCTGGACTAGAACTGTGTCAAAATAAAGTGTGGATTTGTGCATATATGGCAAGGCTGATCCACAGTGATGCTATCACTGAGCTGCAAAGCAGAAAATCTAGTTAGTGGTTCCTTGCCAAAGCATGAATCAGTTGCAAAATAATGGCTGATTTTTTCCATTCTCTAATATTTCTTTGCAGCACAACCCGAACAATTGCTCATAATTAAGCTGATTGGAGCAGCAGACACTGGAAGGAAATATTCTCCTGGCCAAGATCCCAACGCACTTCATTATTCTGGATATAGAACCATTACATCAGTTCCTTCCAATGAACAAAGGAAGGGTCATATCCACAGAATTTAAAACAGAAAAACTCAACAGAAAATGATGCTTGAAATTCCTTTCCCAATATTTTGCTGCATCCTCTCCAATCTTATACATGGAGGCTGGACCACAAGCAGGGCTACACGCCTCAGAAGCAAGGAGTTTAGCAGGGCTTTTTTCTGGGGGAATGTGCTGGGATGGAGTTCCGGAACCTCTTCGACAAAATTCTTTTTAAAATGTTTAAAAATTCATGAGTTTTTAGTATACAGATTGAAAACTTCATTCCCCTCTTGAGAGTTCTGGCACCACATTTTTTTAAAAAAGCCCTGTGCTGTTTAAGTATTAGGTATAGAAGGAGCTGCGGTGGCTCAAGTGGTTAAGACGCTGAACTGCAGGCTGTGGAAGGTCAGTAGTTCAGCGGTTCAAGACCCGGGTGGCGCAAGAGAGGGTGAGCTCCTGTCTCTAGTTCCAGCTCCTGCCAACCTAGCAGTTCGAAAGCAAGAAATTGCAAGTAGATAAATAGGGACCACTTCAATGGGAAGGTAACAGCGTTCCGTGCGCCTTGGTGTTTAGTCATGCCGGCCACATGACCACGGAAACGTCTTCGGACAGTGCTGGCTCTTCGGCTTCGAAACGGAGATGAGCACCGCAACCCTAGAGTCGGATTCGACTGGCTTTCGAGCAAGGGAACCTTTACCTTTACCTATAGAAGTCAGCACTGTATGACTCGAGGCTTTTCTACAATGACACACTAGAAAATGAGGAGTGATTTGGGAAATTTCAGTAGCTGAACCTGTAGAGAGCCTGTGGGGAATAGGGGCTCGGGTGCTGGGCTAGGATCTGGGAGAGCCAGGCTGGAATCCTCACTCTGCCATGGAAGCCTGCCACCCGCTCTCAGCCTAACACTCTCAGGATTGTTGTGAGGATAAAATCATGGAGAGGAGAGTGATGTAAATTGGCTTGGTCTCCACTGGGGAGAAAAGGCAAGGTATAAATGAAGCAAAAAGGCCACACCATCCAGTTGTCAGAGGATGGGGTTTGCTAGTATTCTGTTTCTCTACTGTTTCTCATTTAGTGGAAATAGAATGATGAAAAATGCCATTCACCCCCCAAAAAAGCTATGTTTGCATTTCCTTAATGTGCAATTTGCATCTTAATCCAAACTTCAATCCAAACGTACTCGAAATGTTGCAACTGGTGTGGCTCAAACAGCAACGTTTATTTTTAACTGATTTCTAGATGGTTCCAAATGTAAAAAGTAAAGGTTCCCTTGCTTGAAAGCCAGTCGAGTCCGACTCTAGGGTTGCGGTGCTCATCTCCATTTCAAAGCCGAAGAACCAGCACTGTCCGAAGATGTTTCCATGGTCATGTGGCCGGCATGACTAAACACCAAGGCACACAGAATGCTGTTACCTTCCCACCAAAATGGTACCTATTTATCTACTTGCAATTTCTTGCTTTCGAACTGCTAGGTTGGCAGGAGCTGGAACTAGAGACGGGAGCTCACTCCATCATGCGGCAACTCGGGGCTCGAACTGCTGAACTACCGACCTTCCACAGCCTGGAGTTCAGCGTCTTAACCACTTGAGCCACCGCAGCTCCTTGTTCCAAACGTACATGCCGACTAAACTATGAGATACAGTGGATTGGGCCGGATCCTTCCACCAGATACATGATCTGCAAGTGGTCGGCGTGTGGGCAGTGCCGAAAAGATCTGTAAGCAGAAGACACCCCCTCTACCTTGATCTCTCTCTAGAGAGAAACAATGTGCATTCCTCATCTCAGCCAGCACTTAACTCACTGGCAAAACGTTTGTAAAACAGCTGCTTAGGTTGGCAGGAAAAATAAAAGGAGGACGGTCCACAAAATATGTCTGTAACATGCTTAAAAGCACGATGCTGACATCTGTAAGCTGAAGGCTGTTCTTCCAACCAGAATGAACACATATATTTCCAAGGGCAGAACATGTCAATGAAAATCAAAAGTGGGACAGAAAAAGGAACAGATAAGGATACATGCTGCTTTTGCTTGGCTCATATGGAGACTTAAGAACAAACTTTACAAATGACACTTGGGAACTACGGGAAATGCTCTAGCTTGATTCTTACATTTAGAATCCAAAATGGCTTGGGGCCAGGGTAACTGAATGACCACTTCCTCCCGTGCTGTCCAACCTGTCAGTTAAGATCTCTCTCACAAGCCCTGCTCTCTATGTCCCCACCTTTGGAAGTGAGACAGGTGGCAACCAGAGACAGGGCTTTTTCAGCATTGGCACCTTGTTCATGGAATGCCCTTCCCTTGAGGCCTGCCTGACACCTCCATCGCTCTTTCTTAGGCACCAGGCAAAAATGTTTCTGTTCACCCAGGCTTTTAATGAAAGGGCTGATAGAAACATAGAAAACATAGAAAACAAACAAAAAAGGGGGAAATTCAATTTCCATTACTTCAGTATCATATTGATGCCTGATTTATCATAAATTTGTATATTTCACCTTGTAGCAATAACCATGTAGCTTGCAAATATATCTAATTTATAGAATAAATGTCCTTAAACACAGTTTAAATGACTCTGTTGCTTACTTGGAATAATCTTCAAACTGTTGATAAAATCTTGACCATGTATTCTCAAACACAGTCTCTGGCTGTCCTTTCAAAATCAGAGTTAATTTGTTCATTTCCGCCGTTTCTAAAATTTTGCTTAAAAGTTCTTGTCTCGAAGGTGTCTCTGTTAATCTCCAGTGTTTAGCATACACTATTCTGGCAGTTGTTGTTAAATACAATATAAGATACGAGTCATTTTTTTACAGTTTTCAGGTAAGATATTTAACAAAAATATTTCTGGCATAAAAGGTACAGAAGATTTTTTAAAAATTTGTATAATTTCGTGAATCCAAGCCCAATACTTTTTCACTTTATCACATAACCACCACATGTGGTAAAAGGATCCCACATAAATATGAACAATTTCCAACATAAATTTGAACAATTAGGATCAAACTTGGCCAATTTGTCAGGTGTAATATACCACCTATAAGACATCTTATACATATTTTCCTTATATGAAATTGCTTTTGTAATTTTTAAATTCTTTTTTCAAACCTGTAATCATTGGTCTAACTCAATATTATGACCCAGGTTTTGCACCCATTTTATCATAATGTCTTTAACCACTTCGTCTTAGGTCTCATTTTCTAAAAGCAATGTATATATATTTTTTATAAGTTTCTCATCAGCATATATCAATATCTTGTCATAAAAACCTGTTGGCTTATCTTTGCTATATCTTGATTCTACTTGAATTCTTTGCCACCATGTTAAAGTTTCCATTGGTTTCAGTACATTTCTGTCAGTAAATTTTCATATCTTAACATTGTTTCTTCCTGTGTTACGTTAGGATTTGTAAAAGCTTCTAATGGGGTGACCCATTTAAGAATCTTGGTATAAAAATTGTTTTTAGACTTTTTCCATACCTATAATAAAGAGGCTCTGATACAGTGTTGTTCGAAATATTTGTGTGTTTCTGCTTTCCCATGCCATATAAAAGCATGCCAACCTAACAAAAGGTCATGACCTTCTAATTTCAAAAGTCTACATTTTCTAAAGTAATCCAGTCTTTTATCCATGTCAGAGCCACAACTCTATAATAAAGTAGCCAATTCGGTAATGCCAAACCGCCTCTCTCTTTGGCGTCTTGTAAGGCTTTAAGTTTAATTCTTGATCTCTTGGTTTGCCAAATAAATTGTGTCATCATTCTGTGAAGCTCTTTTTGACTCTGAAGAGTAAGTATTGTTTGCAATAGAAAAATCAATCTTGATAAAATGTTCATTTTAATAGTAGCAATTCTTCCCATTAAAGATATTTGAAGGTGTTTCGATTTTTCCAAATCTTTCTTAATTTAATTCACCAATTCCATATAGTTATTCCCCATCAGAGAACTACATCTATTTGTTATAGTTATTCCTAAATATTTAATTATCTTATGAGCTTCTAATCCTGTTGAATCTTGTAGCTGGTGAACCTGTGGATTGACAAAAACCAAAGAAAATAAAGGGAAGGACTCAACACAAAATGAAGCTGCGATCTAAGAGGGTCAAGCTACAGGTAAATTAATATAAAAATATACAAACGTTTATTAGGGTGTACACATAAATAAAACATTTAAAAGGTTAAAAGAAATAGTCTAAATATCAGACTCTAACATATTTCATTCAGAACTGATTGTTATAAATATCCAATAGATGTGTAAAACATTTGACCTAAGGACGCGTATGGCTGAACCTGTGGATTGGTCATATTTTTTCTTAACTTTTTTTTTGTACTTAATTTTAAGTCCTGCCACCTCTCCATAATCTTGCAAAGAACCTATCAATGGTTTTATAGAATTCAATGGATTTTCTAGGATAAATACTAAGTCATCTGCAAATGCTTGAAGCTTGTATTCTTCTCCTTTTAATTTAAGGCCTTGAATGTGTACATCAGCTCTAACTGCATCATTTAGGACTTCTAGCACAAAAATAAACAATAAGGGTGAAAGTGAACATCCCTGTCAGGTTCCTTTATGTATCTCAATATTTTGTGATAAGTCTCCATTGATTAAAACTTTGGCTTGTTGCTTGGTATAAATTGCTTTAATAATTTTATAAAATTCAGTACCAGCTTGAGCATTTAAAACTAATTCAAGCATAAAGTTCCAGCTGACATTGTCAAAGGCTTTTTCTGCATCTAAAAAGATTAAGGCCATTTGTTTTTCTGGGTGTGCTTCATAATATTCCAAAAGATTTATAATTGTTCTCACATTATTTCTAAGTTGTCTCTTGGGAAGAAAATCTGCTTGATCTTTATGAATCATTTGGGAAAGAACTCTTTTCATTCTTGTAACTAGAATAGAGGCATAAAATTTATAACCACATTTAACAAAGAGATACGTCTATAATTTTTAATTTCTTTTTGGTCTGATTTTTGCTTTGAATGAGAGTTATCAATGCTTCATTCCAGGAGTCTGGAGTTTGTATAACCGCTTTTAATGGTCCTATCAATTGGTCTTCAAATACGTGATAGAATTCCACTGGAAGTCCATCTGGGCCTGGAGTTTTTGCCCTTTTTTGCTTTTTCAGTGGATCGTTTAGTATTTTCCTTTGTTCTTCTGTAAATATTTTAAACCTACGAGACTCAAGATATTTTTTAATTTGACCTTGTCATGCTTCAGTTTCCATGTATAACTTTTCATAATAAGTTTCCACAATTTTTTCAAGTCTTCCAACTTCTTTCTTTTTTCTCCCATATCTGTTTTGAGTATCTTAATATACATTTTTTTCTTTTACTTTATGTAGTTTATAGGCCAACCATCTGGTTGGTTTGTTGGCATTTCCAAAATAATTTTGTTTAGCATACATTATTTTCTTTGCTATTTCCTGTGTTAATAGGCAGCTCCTTTGATGTTGTAGCAAGGTGAATTTAGTTTTTTTCTGTTCAGTTGAAGGGTCTTGCTTCTTCTTTTCTTCCAATTTTTCGATTTCATCTTGAATCTGTAAATATTTTTCTGATCTCTGTTTTCTCATGTGTGCTGCTTCTTTAATCATCCAGCCTCCAACAAATGCTTTAAATGCATCCCATACAGTCTTAATAGAAATTTCTGGTTGAATATTTTGTTCAAAAACATTTGGAATTATTTTTTCGTTTCTCTTACAAAAATTCCATTCTTTAAAATAGAAGTATTCAGGAACCATCTGTTTCTTTTAGAAGTATCTTGTAGCTCAAGTGAAATTGGGTTGTGGTCAGCAAAAGTTGCAGGTAGAATTTCCGATTCTAATATATCATTTGCCACTGTAGTATCTATTTTTGACCAGGATTTGTGTCTTGCTGAATAAAAGGTATAGTCTTTTCTTAGTGGGTTTCTAACTTTCCAGGCATCTACACAGTTATTTTCTTCTGCTAATTGAAAAAAATGTTGAAGGGAGCTGGTTTTCTTGTTTCTTCTTTCCAATCAAAGTTTTCCTGTCTAGTGTGACGAGATGAACTTATTGGTGAATAAATATTTGCTTACACAAGGACACACACCATGGACTATGCTCACAAATCCACATGGACTTGGGAAAGCTGTGTGTGCTTCATCCGTTGAGTCTGTCTTCCTACCTGACAGGCTTCCTGCCTGCTGTTTATGCAAATGGAGCTTTGCACTCACATACACAGCTAGCAAAGAATTATGGGAGCAAGACGAACATGGTGGGCCTTTGTGTTCAGAAAACAACAACTAGGGATTAAAATCCACCATTATTGAAGACCGGAGATGTCACGGAAGGCATGAACTGAATCTGTATTTCTATACCAAGCATCCTGTTGCAGCATCCTGTGTTTCTGGGAAAGGCCAACTCCATTTGTACTTCAAAGGGAGATGCAGGAAGCAACGCTTTGCACCTAGCCAAATGGAATTACATGAGATAGAATATAGAGTTTAAATTGCCCCCTCCCCTAGGGAATACCTGCCCCTTTCCACATGCAACCAATCAAGGGTAACTATGGGATAGTCCTACAGAGGAAGGTGGGACCCAAGCAGGCTAGCGCCTCCAACCTGGAAGTTTCAACTATTTAACGCAGAGCATGCTTTTAATTGCTGCTGCTGGATAGCCAACAAACCCTCCCCCCCACCTTCCCTTTAGGCAAAGGCTCTTTGTGCAGGAATTTCTCTGGGATGTACAGCCAGAGACATTTCATGCCCACATTAGCTGGCTTGTTCTAAGGAATACTTAGTTCCCAGGGATCCTTACCTCCCCCTCCAATCTTCCATTGCTGCAGACAAGACCCTCTGAACAGGTAAGTATGAACGAATACCTACCCCAAACTCCCAGTAATTAAGGAAACTATTTTTTATTCTTTTCTGTCCTCCTAAGGAACCTTGTATGTTTGAGTGTATGATTCTGTTTTGTATGTATGTGAAACTAAATATTATTCAGTAAAGAGAACAACTGATTTTATTACAGACACCTTGTCATGTTGTCTCTATGGGTGGGATCCTCTGGATTGAAATCTGACCTCTGTATACACAGACCAGAACCCCTGGAAATTTAGTCCAGCCCCTGCTGTAAATAAAGCAGGTCAGGCTAACACTAGTGTACTATTGAAAACAGCATTGAAGTCCCCAATGATACAAATTTCATCAAAGTCCTGTTTGGAAATTAGTTCCTGTAGTGTTTTATAAAATTTCTCTTGGCGTTGATTTGGTGCATATATATTTGTAATCAGAGTTTTCCCCCCTTGTCTTTCTATTTGCACCATTAAGATCCTTCCATCTTCTGAAGCATAGGTAAGTTCTGGGTTTAGATGTTCTTTTACATAGGTCACCAGACCTTTTTTTCCTTCTTCTCCTTATGTGAAAAGATGAAAGTTTGTCCAATTTTCTTAAGTTGTATTTTTTTGGTCAGCAGCTTTGATGTGCGTCGTTTGGAGGCATATAATATCCAACTGCATTTTTTTTCAATTGTTGAAATATATTTCTTCTTTTTGGGGTGCATTTAGGCCATTCACATTTATTGAAATTATCTTCCTTTTATCCATCTTGAGGTTGGGTCTGTGATTCTGTGTCCTGTTTGTCTCTCAGTTGTCTCCTTGTACGTATCTGGAATGTTGCAGTCCTTGGGGTTTTTTAAATTGTTGCTGTTTTCTTAACTGTAGATGAAGCTGATGAGGTTGTCCCTGAAACGCCTTGAAGACCCTGTTCCTCTTTCTCTTCTGTGGTTTCTGAGTTTTCTTCTTCCATTTGTAGATCTGCTCGATGTGTCTTCAGGAAATTTTCTGCTTTAAAGATTGAATTGAGTCTAAATCTCTTGCCTTTGAAAGTAAAGGACCTTCTGGGAATAACCATCTATATGAAATCTCATTTTTTCTCAATATTTCTGTTAAATTCATATATTGTTTCCTTTTTTCTCTAACTCTCCAGGGAATTTCTTTTAGAATCTTTATTTCTATATTTTCCATATACAAGGGTGTTTCATTTGAGAGTTAAGAATTTCATCTCGTTAAATTCTCTTATGGAATCTCACATGGACTTCAAGCTGATTTATTCTCACATATGCTGAATTCATCCTGAAAGCAATGTCAATTTCATCCAAGACTTCCTCAGTTTCTTCGGACGTCATATATTTTGCCAGAATATGTGCCATCTTTTTACTTCTATCTTCCCTTTTCTCTTCTGGAATATTTTGAAATCTTAATATAAATGCTGCTTTGTCTATTTCAAGTCTCATAAAATCTTGTTCCATTAAATTTTATTTAGAGTCAATGGCTTGTACCTTATTGTCTGATTCTTCTACCTTATCTTCCAATTTGGAGGTTATTTTGAGCAAGTCAGCTATTTTCTGATTGTCTCTAATAATTGTTTCTGCAGGCCCTCCATTTTGTTGGATAATTGCTGTGCCATGTCTTTAATTGTATCCTTAATTGGATCAACTGCTTCTGCAATTGCAGTCTTTATGGAAGTTGAAACCATGCCTTTCATCAGTGATGAAACTGTTGTGGATCAGTGTTTGTAAATCTTTCATGGTGGCCCATGGTAGGTTAGAAGCGACTGATTTTATGACACCTGGTGAGGTAGAAGGTATTGGCTTGACTGGACGTCTATTGGAACCCGCCATTTTTACCTAGACTTGTATAACAACACCAAAGAATCTCCACAGTATTTTTCCCTTCTACACCCACAGTACCACTTATTATTTTAAAACAGTCTTGTAATTAACACACTGCTGAGACAGTACTTCAAAACAACATACAGTTCTCTATTTTATCAGTTATAAACCAAATATAACCCACAAAAATACCAAAGAGTCTTGTTATGAGAGCTGACTTCTTGGCAGGGTTTCCTTTCTCCTCCTTATATAGAAAAAGTTAAGAAAAAAAGGAAGTCAAATGAAGAGGGAGGGAGGAGAAGGGCTCCAATAACTACAATCCAAATGTTAAAATATTAAAACAAAAGAACAATAAAAGCCAGATCAACAAGTTCAGTGCCAAATTCTACAAGAGTCTGTCTCTATCTGTTGCAGGAGATTTTTTTAAAGGGGCAGTTTCCAGCCTAAAGTTCCATGGGAAAGGGTTTACAACTCAAAGGATATGTGTCCTGAAAATAGGACAGTATCTTCAAATTGCAGTCTCCAGGTTCCACCACACAGAGGAGAAAAGTTATGGTCCAAAAATTGCCCAGAACCAAGTATCATAATCTGCAGGGGGGGGGGTATCGAAGAAATATCTGAATTTTTAGCTACAAGAGTAAAGAGAGGGAGTGTTTCTCCACTGTGTTGCTAGCTACGAGAGAATGAAAGGGGGGGGAATCCTCCTTCTCCGATCTCAGTTACGTCTCCTTAAAGTTTAAAAGGGCTTCAGAGGCTTCAGTGGTTGAGGAGTAGATCAGGGTTGTTTTGCTTGAAACAGGTACTCATGGTGACTTTCAAGAATCTTCAGGCTGAGTTGTGATAATCCCTGCAGATGGGAAGCGATGGCTGGGTGCTCATGGCTGCCATGAACACACTTCATAGCCTTCTTGCTAGGCAGGGCTGGCTCACCCGCTAGGCAAACTAGGTATTCACCTAGAGTGCTGGATGGGGTGGCAGGCCCGGGATGGGGCACATTCTGGCCCCGCCAGCCAGCAGGTGCCAGGAAGGATTCCGGGAGCCGCTGCCAGTCTGCACAGACAAGGCTGCCCTGGCCTGACTCCCTGCCAGCCTCCTTGGGAGCCCCCCCCCGGTCTCCTCGGGCGTAGGTGGGGAAGAGCCTCTCCTGGAGAGCCAGCGTCGCAGACCCCCAGCGAGACGACAATGATGACTGGCCCACCGCTGGCAGCCCCAAGCCGCCTGGCCACCCTCCCCTGCCGATGCACCACCCCTCCGCCCACCTCACTGTCCGCCTCCTAGGCCCCCTCACCGCTGGGTAGCACAGGGAAGGGAAGAGAGTGGCGTGCGTGGCTACCAGGGCCTGCTGATTGGCCATCGGGGGAGGAGGGGGATCCAGTCACATGGAGTTCCCCAAGCCGCCCGCCCGCCCTCCCCTGCTGACGTGCCACCCCTCCGTCTGCCTTGCTCTCTGCCTTAACCCCAGGCGCCGGGCGCCATGGGGAAGGGAAGGGAACAGAGCGGCGCACGTGGCTCCCCAGGCCTGCCAACCGGCCGTTGGGGAAGGAGGATCCAGTTGTGCAGAGTTCCACCAGAAGGTGGAGCATGCCCACCCCACCTCCCAGCCTCTCCGGACCCAGGTAAGGACAATCCCAGCGACTCCCCAGAAGCCACCTGGATGAGTACTTGGGCCGGCCCCCAGCGGCAGAGGCACTGTACCCCCGGGCCAAGAGCCCGCCACTGGCTGCAGCAGATCGGGGACTTCCTTCTCTCCAGGCCCCGCCTGGAGGTTGGCAACCCCATAATTGGGCACGTGCGGGGGGGCACCAGAAGGTAGCCCCGCCTAGAGCACAAAAAACCTCGGGCCGGCCCCGTTGCTAAGGATGATCCAAGCTGCAACCCATGTGCTGCCGCCAAATGTACAGTGGAGTTCGGGAGCCCCCGATACTCCTCTAAAGAAAGGCTCAAAGCCGACAGCACCATAGAGCAAGTCCCAGTGCCCACTGTTTCGTCTCGCTGCAACTCGACACCTCCCAGGGCTGACCTTTTAACACCATTTTATAGTGTGATTAGTCTGAAAACTGTTATTTTAAGCTGCTCAGTTATTTATGTCTGCCTGTTTATTTTATTCTGGATTTTAATTAATAACCTTTAATGTTTTATGTTTTTATTGTTTTATTTTTTAAGCTCTCTCAGGCGGGTTCTCTGGAAAGTCAGCATAAACGTTTTTTTAAATAAATAGCATCCGTATGATAGCTTAGGTTCAGTTTGGTTGTGATGCATTGTGCCACCTATACTGTTATTCTGATGCCCAATGCAGAGAGTTTCCACTTTGCCTTTTGCACCAAGATGACATCATGGCTGATGCTGCACATTAAAGCCACAGCAGAAAGCAATCCTTCACAAAGAAGCTGCTTTACCAGTTTTATGGTGAAAATAAGCATCGATATATACCTGTCCATCTAGAAAAGCTTGCATGTATAGAAACATCCAGCCATTTTGGTGTGCTTTGAATTTGATGGATGTGTCTTATAGGGATGAGCATCCACCTTCAGGGCCATTGGTCATCTGCTAAACAGCACAGGGCTACCTCTAAGGGGCCCTGACCTGGATTGTCCTGGCTAGCCTGATCTTGTCAGAGCTCTGAAGCGACACAGCATCAGCCCTGGTTAGTATTTGGGTGGGAGACCATGAAGGAAGTCTGGGGTTGCTACACACAGGCAGGCAATGGCAAACTACCTCTGCTTGTCACTTGCCTTGTGTTGTGTCCTCTGACCGCCACCAGGGGCCAGCGACTACCCAGAGCTTGACCCTAGGTGAACAATGGGAACTGGGCTCCTGGTCTCTCCAACAGGGAGCCAATAGAAACATGGGAGGGAAATTCGAACCCCCCCCCCCAATGGGATCTAGGGGTGTCCCCTGGATATGTATACAGTTGGCCTTCTGGCCGTTTGTCTTTGTCTTAGTTGTGTAAGAGTCAAGCGTGCAGCATGTTAGGGGAGCTGCAAGGGCCTAGCCATGCGGTCAACCCACTACACAATACCTTGAAAACCCTATAGGATCACCATAGGTCAGCTGCAACTTGGCAGCACTTTTCACCACCACTGCTCTAAGGGAGGATATGCCATCCTTTCTTGAACAAACACAGTTTAATAAACTCTAACAAGAAGAGATCATTGAGTTGGCTGCACCTGCTTTTCTTCACCTCCTCTGATGAATACATGGTCTGGGTGGGTGGCAAGTAGGTATCTGTGGTATTTTGAAAATCCCTGGGGTTGAGGCTGGGGTGACTAGATGCACAAGTGGACAGAAACAACTTCAGTAATTGTATTCAGCAGGTGGAGCTTTTCTGAGCAGTGACGGCCCCAGGTTTTTTTGCCCACTAGGCGAAGATACACTCTGCTGCCCCCCCCCCATTCGGGGCAGGACGGGGAGGTGCCGGAGCTGCAGCGAGTGGGCCGAGGGGGCAAGCTGCAAATGCATGCAGGAGGGGCAGGATCACTCGAGGGGAGGGGGCCTGTGCCAGGCTGCAAAAGGAGCTCCAAAGAGACTATGGGGGCGAGGGTGGCAGACGGCGAGTGGCACTTTCCCGTCGTCCTGGACTGTTCCCCATGTCTGTCCCCCCGCCTCCTTCTCTTTCTGTCTGGGGGGCTGCAAAGAGGGGAGTCTCTTGCCGGGGACAGAGCAAGAAGCCAGCAAGGGAGGCTTCCTGTGCAGGGCACCCTTGTCGAGCCATCGCCCTAGGCGACAGTGTAAAATTTAACAATAACGGGCCGGCCCTGTTTCTGAGCATGACAGGAGGCACATGATAAAATTCCTTCTTCTCCACAACTATTACAGGTTTCACCACACTGTTCTTCTTTGTTGTTATGGTCACCCTAGTTGGGGCTATATGAAAGTTCTGGTTGAGCCCCAACTTTGCACTATTCAGCTGTACCTGTAATGCTCCAAACTGAGTATCCATTGCCCCTATTATATTTTCATTTGGTTGGTTTAGATGTATTTGTTTCTTCCTAAGCAAGCTTCTGATTTCTATCTTTGCCTTTGCTGCAATGATTGCTCTTGGCATTTCTATGGGCTGCTTACGTCACATGATGGCCTCTGAGTGCCTGTGCCAGAGCTTTCCCACCTTACCTTATTTGGCTGTGGCTTTGTTGAACTTGCTCATTCCCCCATCCATGTGCTTGCTGGCTAGATTTCTGATTTAGGGAGAGAGAAGGCACAGGAGATAACCCTGTCATGTTCATCACTGTGTGTTGGTGAGTCAGGGTGTGTGAGGGAAACAGAAAAATTTAATGTGTGCATTCTTGCTTAATGAGAAAGGAAAAGAGAAATGGAGGATGACCTTCATATGGTCACATTTTAACTGGGATTTCTGTTACCTGGGCTATTAATTTATTTTCAGTCTTTTTAGTTGTGTTTTGTTTTTATATTTTATGAGTATCCCACAAGGGCTGAGAGTGCAGAATGTAATTTTGAAAAAACAAATACATAAATATATTTTTCTTTCTTCATGTTTGCCTGCTTTTGACTCTGGAGTTAGGGAGGTCATTTTCTTCTTTGGCAAAAAATAAAAAATAAAAATCATGCCAGAATGGGAAGGCTATCCTGATTGGCTAAGTTCCTAAATGTGAAATTTAAAAATCCCATGAGATTTTGCAGCATAAGCAAGGAATGAAGAAGGGCATATGGTGTACTGACTACTTATCTCTCTGCTGTCTCTCATACTCTCGGCACCTCAAGATAATTTGTGGTCTGTTCTTATCGTTGGATACTTACCTTTTACTGATTTGGCAGGCACTGCTAACAAACTTTCATGAAGTAGTTGTTAATCTGGTACATTTTTTACTCTGAAATAGTTACAGCCTCCACCTTTGAACGAAGCGGATTTCAGACCCTGACTCTGTAGTCTGCCACAAGGAACTGTTACATTTCTTGAGACTGCAGCAATACAGCATTGGGTGATTGCCGAGCATTTCATAAGGAGCATCTAACCACAAGTGGCTGTAAACCCTGGGAAAGCACCTCTCAGTATTGAGAAAAACTTTTGTTTGTGGGGGGCAACTTGTCTAAAGCTTGCTCAAATGGATTTTTACAACAGATGACCCCTCCCCCAAGATGACCTCAACTGTGTTTGGCCCTTAGGGGGTAAGGAGAAGCATGGTTTGCTGGATTTTTAAACATTATTTTGTGTGGTTGTGAGAATCTGTGGATTCAGCTGAAGGAGCCCAGAAAGGTGAGACAGTTTTGCCAACTGAGTTACAATAAGCAGCTGTCGAGATGCCATGAGAACCAGATTGCACAGGACTGTGCTCCACACATAAGGGGGAACAACCCCACCCCTGTTTGCATGCATAATCATGTTATAAAGGAGTACTTTTCCTTGAAACCCAGCCTGAAACTCATCATTGAAAATCCTCAGAATGCCCTAATAATTGCTGACCAAGCATGAAGACCCACAGATACACTTGACAAAGCACACATCTAACAAGCAAGTAGGGTTGCCAGGCTGAGCCTAGCAACCATTCTAACAAGCAAGTAGGGTTGCCAGGTTGAGCCTAGCAACCAGTGGGGAAATGGTGATGGGGCACCAGTGGAAAGACATTACTTTCTTGGAATACCTGAAAACAATGTTGGTAGCTCTAGGAATCACTGGAAACTCTATGGTTGTACCATAGAGCTCCTGAGAATTTCTAGAGCTGCCACCATCACTTTCCAGTGTTCCATGCAAGTGACATCATTCCACAAATGATTCTGGTCAGTTTTTTAATTTTTAATTTTAATGTGTAATTTTAAATCCCCTCCCCCTGCTATTGCCCGATGTGGTGGTAGGGAATGGGAATTCAGGTTGGGGCATCCTCCACCCCAACCAGGGGCTTCACAATCCCTATAAACAAGTTCAGGCTCATGACCAATCAGAAGAGCTCAGACTGGCATATTGGTTTGGGATATTGGAAAGATGTTATGGGTATGGGGTTTTCCAGTCCTCTGGGTGCTTAAGTAAACAATGAATGAGGGGGAAATTAAGCCCATGCCTCTGTCTCCACCTCTGAGGAGTGGGATACCACCATGGTACCATCCCTTGCCTGAGGGAAAGGTAGAAAAGTCCATGTGGAAGGCTGGCTATCAACTTTTCGTTGAAAGCCAGAAGCAGCCTTTTCTTTTTGGGTAGTAGTAACCTTTTCAGTTTAGCATCCACCAGCTTTGAGGATCCCTTGAAGCCTCCAGAGGCCTATTGTCATGATGCCCTCCGATCCTCCTAATTTCCAGGAGTCTAAGGGTTGAGAGGCCCACAATCCTGTGAGAATCCTGTCTCTTCAACCTTCCTGGATCCTTAAGCATCCTTAAACTATATCGGCTTGCTTATTAGGAAACACAGCTAAAACTAGAAGGAAAGGACGGTGGTAGGATAGCAGTTAATAGTTTAACATTTATTTATTTATTTATATCATATTTCTATCCCATCCTCCCCTGCAAGTGGGTTCCGGGAGGGTTATAACAGAATAAAACAGTTGAAACATCACAGTATACTTATAATTCAAACCAATAAACCAATATAATTAAAACCAATACTAGATAACATGCATTAGGCTTGTTATGTTTTGATATGCCAGTAGGCTGCCCCATCCCCCTTCCAGAATGTGGCCGTAGTTAAGGATAAAATTGTGATTAGCACTCCTCAAATGTGAACCGCCCAGAGACCCCCACAGGGGTTAGGGCAGTATACCAAGTCGAATAATAAATAAATAAATAAATATGTATTAAAACACGTTAAGCTTGAAACCATGTCAAGGATTGTAAGCTGCAACAATTCTATTGGCTGTTGTGTAGAATCAGCCAATCAGGATGAAGAGAGATGTTCTGGAGGGAACAGACCTGATTGGTTTATATCCCTGTGTTGTAATTGATCTTTAACTGGACATGGGGCGTGGTTACACCAGCCCTGACAATTTAAAAGGGAGCTGTGCTCCACTAACGTTGTGTGTGTTTTTTCTGAATGTTCTTGTTACTACAGCAGGACCTGGTCTTTTCCCGCCGGCTCCGTCTCCTCCTCTCCGCTCGACTCGTCCTCCACCACAGCTTGGAGGGCGCGGGGCCCTTTCGCTTTCGCCGTGCTCTTCCTAGGTGGGACGTGGGTCCTGCGCTTGTCACCTTCCTTCTCCGGCGCTCCTCTACCCTCTCCCAAAGGGCAGGTAGCAGTGAAATGGCCACAATCCCCACATCTTAGGCACAGCCCTTGTTTCATCCACTGCTCCCTGACCGATGGCCCCTGGGCCCCGGCTTTTGCCTTGGGGTGGGGATGTACCAGTGCTGTTCTTCCACCTGCGATGGCATTATCCAGGCGAATAGTGCGCAAATGGCTCTTGGCACTCTCAGCCTCTTGCATCCACGCATCCAAGGTCTGCGGGTCTCAGGTCCCCAAAACCGCGTTTCAGATCTCCGCATTCAGGCCCAATCGGTACTGCTGGGCGAACACAGGATCTGTCCAGTCCCGGATTTTGGCCACCTGCCGATGGAACACGGTGAAATATTCCCGGACTGTTAACTTGCCTTGCTTGAACGTCCGAAGGAATGCCTTTGCCTTCTTGCCCGACGTGCGGTCTTCGAACTGGGCTCGCAGTGCCCACATGAAGGCATCAACGCTCTCCAACTCCCTCGCCTCCAGGTTGTGGAGCCACACATACCAGCTCATCGCTGCACCCTGCAGGTGGGAAGCGATAAAATCCACTTGCGTCTCCTCGTCGGGGAACAAGTGAGCCCAGCGTTTGACAAACTTCATCACCTGCAATATAAAGAATGACAGGTTCTCCGGGTCACCATCAAACGTTACATCCAACAAGTCTTTGGGTCAGGCATCGCGGGGGGAGGGGGGAGCTGGAACTACCGGTTGCGCCAGGGGTTGCAGCTGGCCCGGCAGCGGTGGAGGAGGAGGGGGGCGGCAGCAGTGGAGCCGGCTGCGGGACCAACAGACCAGGGCCCGGGGACGGTCCCGGAGGGGGACACAGTGGCAAAACTTGAGGGGCGGCCAGTTGGGTCTTCACCGCCTGGGCCACTATCCCCAGAAGGTTATGGAGCAATTGTCCCATGTCACGCATAATAGTGCGACAGTCCAGTTCCAATACATCCAATCTCCTGTCCATGTCCAAACCTGGACTCACCGACGATCTCGGTGGGAAGGAGGTGGGTCGTCTCGCGGTCATTCCAAAGCTCCCCGAGATAGTCCGCGGGTCAAAGATACTGTCCCGACTCCTACGTCCTGACTCCTACTCCCTGGCAACGACCAGGTAGTTTGCGTGGAGTCGCCAGATTCACACCAGTGGTGGACCACAAGCCCTCCCATCCTTACAAGGCCAGACTGATAACGCCGTCTAGCTGAGCCAGCTCCCACGGTCTCCGAGGCAATGTTTACGCAAAGCTGCTGAGCTGCGAGCAAGCGGGAACAAAAGGACAGAAGCAACATAAAATGGCAGCTAGCTGACATCGTGTGTGTGTGTGTGTGTGTGTGTAAAGTGCTGTCAAGTCACAGCCGATTTATGGCGACCCTATAAGGCTTTCAAGGCAAGAGACATTCAGAGGTGGTTTGCCATTGCCTTTCTCTGCATAGTGACTGGTTTAGAACTATGATGTAAACTCACATTTTATTTGTTCATTCTTATATGCTCTTTATCTGTTTATATAGTCCACAGTCCATATTATTTTCTGTAGCCATATGCATATTTCTGATGGTTTTGTATGCATGTGTGGCAGACGGCCTGCCCCTGTAAGCCCCAACCACTGTCTGGTGGCCTCCAGCAGCCTGGTGAGAAGTAAACACAGCCAGGCCAGAAGTGGCAGGCTGATGCTGGTGGGAGTGTAGAGAGAGTTCAGCCGTGCATGGGATTTAAAAGGTAGGGAGAAGCAGGGAGGAAGCTTGGGAAGGAAGGGCATGACAGCAGCCAGGGAGACAACGTTGGGAGAGCAGAGCAGAGAGGCAGCAGGAAGCAGTCGAAACCATTCACTTTGGTGCAGGACTGGCAAGGCTGGAGGTGTCAGGAGTGGTCGTTGAGGGAAGCGCTGAAGGTGCTGGGGCCAGTACAGAGGCAAGAGGGGGCTCACAGCTGGGGGAAGTGGAAGATGAGGCTGCAGGGCCAGTGAGATGACAGCTAGAGAGTCCATGCTGCACAGGCTTCGAGGAGAGCAAACAGGGACAGCAGCAGTTGGGAAGAGCTAGATCAGCCCCCAGAGAGTCTTATAGCCACGACTAGACTGCAGTAAGGAAGGGGACTCGGGGCACAGAAGTCCTAGAGCTATATATGGTGGACTAGGGTAACTACTGTATATAAAGTAAACCATTGGAAGCTCGGGCCAGTGGGGAATATGGGAGGGAGACCCCTGCTGGTTAGCCCATAGGGGTACTCTTGGTCTGATGCCGATGGAACTTAACACCATTCTTTTAAATATGTATTCCTGTATAATTCATCTGATTGTAGTTTGCTTTTTTAAATATATATTTACTGGTTTTTCAAACACACACAAAGATATAACATACATATATAAAACTAAAACAAAAGCTTTATCTCTGTAACACGGCATTCCAGCCAAATATAGCAAAATAGATATTCTTTCCCTTCTTAACATAACTGAAATGATTACCCACTGGACGTGTATTTCAAGCAACACCCAATCTATTATTAAACCACTAAATGTGACAATTCATTTTTTTTTTAAAAAAATCAATTAACATTGACATTCTGTCAATTCTATCTTCCAATCTCTTTCTATAAGATTTTTTTAAATCTTAAGACTACTTGCATTGCCTTAGTCTTCTCCTCTCCATTTTAATTATTTTCTTGTGTGTTTGTTTTCGAAGCTCTCCTTTTATCAGGTCCAGTCCCGATGAATGCTTTTGGAAGTTTTTAAAGCCACTCTTGTCTGCTAACGCTCCCCATTTTTTCCTGTGGGAACGGGCGGTGTATCCTGTAACACCCTCCCCTGAAGGCTTTCCTGCTTCTCCTTGGAACTCTGCTGAGTCTGTAGAAACCCCTCCTCCTTTTCCAAATCCAAATGTGAGCTCTGGAGTTTTTCAATTAGATTTTTGCAAGCCATCTCTGCCACTCGCCGTACCTCATCCACCAAAAATCTTTGAAATTGCTCCCAGGTAAATTGGGCAATTTCTGTACTCTCTGTCTCCTCTCTCTTCTGCTTCTCCTGATGGTGCTTCTTCAGTCTTCATTGCCGCCACCATTTTCTTATTTCGTCATGCAGTTATAAATTCATCAAACAAGTCCTTATATTCCCATCTTCTTTATGGGGTAAAACATGGTAGATTTGTGGTTCACACTGACTTTTCTCCTATTTAATTATAGATTCCAGCCGATATGATTTTGCCCTCAGAATCTTTCCAAATACTTTTTTCCTCACTTACTTTTCTTAGCCACTTTTATTCTCAAATTTGGAGATACTCTATGTCTTCGCCATTTTATAGTTGCAAAATACATGTACTTACGCTTCTGGTTACTGTGTTTTAATTTCAATGGTCTTTAAAAACGGGCAATCACAGCTATGCAAACATGGAAGCCATGTTGCTCTGTTCTCTGTTCTTGCTTCAGAACAAGTCGGTCTCACCCTGCTCACCGCCATTCACAGACCAAGTCCCCTGCCACCGTACCTCCCTCCAAGAGGTCCGGCAGAGCCCCCTCGGCCCCAAGGACCAAAAGGGGGCTCCAAATTGAACAGAAAAGGACAGGGGAAGCCAGGAGTGACCCAACTAAACACCCTCGGCGCAGCGCTGTTGCCCAGAAGTCCAGTTTGTAGTTTGCTTTTGTAGTGTATTATGCAATAGTGCCTTCCAATAAACTGCTTAATTCATATAAGTAACACTTTGGAGTCTGTGTTTTCCTACTGACAGTTGTGTATCCACTAGGGTGATAAGAGCCCATAGGAATAGAGGCCTCCTGCTTAAGGAGATGGAATTAACAGTAGTTCTGCAATGCATACTTACATTGCTTGCACTCAAATGCATCACAACTTCCAAGATAACATGTCAGTTTTCTTTGACTCATTGTCAAATCTGCAGATCAAAGTTGTAGTCAGGCACAGTTTGCCTTAGGAAATGAAATAAGAAGGACAAGAAATGGGTTTAGGGAACAGCACTTAGGGAATAAGTATTTGACTCCCAAGGATGGAAGCCTGAATAGAAAGGCACCTCATCCTTTCCTTACTTCCAATTAATTCTGTGGATAAAAAGACCTACCAGGGAAAATCTCTTCTCATACAAGACCTGATTGACTGTGGTGATTAGAAATGCTCCATATCAGTCCATGGTCTTTTTTTGAGCTCTCAATAAGCTAGGTGACAAAATAATGAAGACAAAACAATATTAGCTTGTTAATTAACAAAAGCAAATCATTTTTCTGTTCACTTGCAAATTAACAGTGAATTGGAACAGTTTTATTTTTTTCACCTATGAACTAGATATCTATCCCGAACAAATTCTCTAGGTTGCAAAATAGCATCAATTCCAGGAAGGAGCTGTGGCTCAGTGGTAGTATATGTGCTGTGCATGCAGAAGGTCCCAGACTGAGTCCCTGACATCTCCATGCTCATTTAGTAAATGGTGAGAAAGACCTTTACCTGAGACACTGGAGAGCCACTGCTAGTCAGAGTAGGCAATCTTGACCTTGATAGACCAACGGTCTGACTCAATATAAGGCAGCTCCATGGTACACATGCCTAATACAACTGCTGGTAAGTAAAAGTTTCATCTACTATTTGGTATGTAGGGTAGAACTCACATTATCATAGACTGAAAATGTTGGGAGTGGATGGTGTGGCTGAATTATTTTGCAAGTTACCAACAGGGAGTTTATTGGATTTTGTTATATGTACCAAAAACAGGCTTTGCTACTGATGACCAGTTAAAGGTAGTTTGTCTTTGCAAAGACAAAATAATTGACGCATGGATGTGCCTAGCCTGTGATGTATCATGAGGAGAGCTGAAATGATAGGTCTGAAAGAACTGAATCCCAGGCCAAGTACTGCAAAAATGTAACACATCCACCCAATGTGAAGAGGGCTACTAATTCAATTGCTGTTCCACAGCCTAAACTCCTGCTGAGTTTCAGAGTAACAGTCACAGAGTTTTGCTGTGGAATGCTGGGGGTGGGATGGAAAGAATGGGGTTAGAGCTACCTTATTTTTACAGAAAGTTCACAGTCCCTGAAAATTACTCCAGCTCCCTAAAGGTTAACCAAACAAAACTGAACATTGTGTCCAAGTAAATGTAGCAAACAAAATGCCATCTGGACACTACACAGAATTAAGGGTATGCAAATGACATTGGCAGCAGATGGCGACTCCTGCTTTATCCCCATAGGGGGAACCTAAGGAAAGCTTCCCCCTTGGGCCTCCCAAAGTCATGCAACCAGTGACATTTATCACTGGGTGTCACAGCTTATCCCTTCCACTGTGTTTTCCTATGGATCACAGAGTTTGGAAACCTCAAAACATACAGTCATGGCAAGTTGACATTTCCCTGAGTCACTGAGCAGCATTTCTTCTAAACAACATTCTTTTTCTAGCACAGAGACAGGCTGACTCTAATAAAATACAAAATGAAAAACAAGAAGAAAACGTTGTTGTTTTTTTTTAAAGGCTCACATTTTTGAACCAACAACATTTCTTCCATAATCAGAATGCCATGTATAAACCAATTGATGCATCAGGTATGTATAGCTCCGCTGGGGAAAAGAAAAATTCTGAATTTTTAGACTTGAACCCACTTTCTAAAGTATCATGCTGAAAGACAAACTTAAAACCACACTGGTATATCTTGGTATCTTTTTTCATGGTAAACATTTACAGAGGGTTAACATAAATTTATCTGCTTAACAAACACAAGCCTAGAAATCAGCACAATCTTATATGAGAGTACTGGCACCTTCTTCTTCTTATTTTTTTTAACAATAACCCCCCCCCCCAGCTCATGACAATAAACAAAGAGGTCCCAAAATTCTTTTCAGAAGGTATTCTTACCTAGGCCACAACCAGCAAAAGCTGGACCCCATCCCCAAAACCTAACAACTTCCAGTTATGGTGACACTTTGAGGTGTGCTATTTGCCAGTCATTTTAGATATATCCTGTGGCTGGATTGAGTGAAAATAGCCAGATGTATTCATGAGGCACTACCAATAAATATTAAATACCCTAAAGTTGGTTCTTTTGCACCATGAAAAGGGGGGGGGGGAACACAGCAGAATTTGTTATAGTCATTTTTGCTGGAAACACAAAGAATCATCAAAGCATTTCTGAGGTAAACCAAGACTGACTATGAGGGCACATTGTCAGAGGTTTTCAGTTTCCTGGTAATTTGCCAGGTCCCACTTTGAAATAGTTTGCGATCATGTCACCAGGACTGCTTTCTATTTGTAAACTTGGAGTCCATCAGGAAAATATTAGAAACACAAATGGTAGCCAGTTCAAAGGTAGTACTAGTTAGCATCTTTACACTCTAATCTGATGTCTTTCTGTTAAGTAACTAATGTCCTGCTGCAATATTACTTAAGAAAAATCACTTTCTTATACTGAAGACAGAATAATCCTATGTTAGAAAGTTTGTGGAAGCAGTCCTGTTCCATGTACTTAATTAGGACATAGACCCTTTTACAAAAAGAGAATTGTGATTTCTTGAAATAGAGAGGAGAGAGAGAAGAGATTGGATTTATACCATGCCCTTCACTACCCAAAGGAGTCTCAGAGCAGCTTACAATCGCTTTCCCTTCCCCTCCCCACAACAGACACCCTGTGAGGTAGGTGGGGCTGAGAGAGCTCTCTCTCGAGAACTGTCCTTGAAAGAAAAGCTCTGAAAGAACTTGTGACTGACTGACGAGCACACCAGCAGCTGCGTGTGGAGGAGTGGGGAATCAAGGCTGGTTGTCCCAGATTAGAGTCCACACTCATAACCACTACACCAAACTGAATTACTTTATGACACAGATGTAATGTCCTTGGACTTGCTGCCATTAATTTTTAGCACTGATCCAGTGACCTCAGAGGATCCAGAGAGGCTTTTAAAAAGACAACAGTGCTATTCATTGTTTAACAGCTTCATGCTGCATCATGTACACTATAAATTCCCTCATGAAGGCAACTCTGAGTAAGACACACAGGCATTACTGCCATCAGCCAAGTGTGCTGCAAGTGTTGTTCATGCAGTCGGTGCAAGCCGTGGTTCCTTGATCTGCATACTGGCACTGGAAAAAGACTGTCTCCATGTGGGAAACTCATCACGCTAAATGGGAATCATACTCCAAGCAGGATCAAACTAATGATTTTGTTCTTTGCTATTTTTTGTCTCCCGCTTGAGAAAAGCCAATGTACAGTCAGTATTTAACAAAGCATTATGCTTTAAAACAAAAAACCTAGGTAGGTTGTTCCACTTATGCTTTAAGAAGAACGATTTAAAAAAAAAAAAACCGTCAAGCAAACTGGACTCACAAGATCTGTGGTCAGACTACTAAACTATCAAGAACATTATTGCAGGCACCAATACTCAAGGCCTCACCAAAAGGGAAGATCTCACAGACTGCCAGGGGCTTTGGAAGAGCAGGCAGCTGCACATACTAACTTGACAGAAGCCATAGAGTCATTCCAAGCATACTGAGTTCATCAACAGTTCAGAAACTGCAAATAACCATCTGTGCTTGTTATTTGGCTGCTAGGCAAAACTCAAATAGAAAGTTAAACCTGCAATTTAAATCCAAATACTGCAATTAAATTACAAAAGGCTATCTGATCAAAGAAATACAGTAGTTCTGTTAAAGGAAAGACTGGAATAAATAATGTGTGACTTCAAACTGTTCTCCCAGGTGTTCAATATAATCAAGCTTAATTTTTTGTCACTTTCTGCTGTGGACTGCTAGGAGTTCCAAGGTGGGAGTCCTGAGAAAAGTCCCACCATTCCTGCCATGGTTGTGGGTTTTTAGCAAATCACTTGCTCACATTCTCAGCTTTTAAAATGATAAGTAAGAATAAAAATGGCCTACTTTACAAGGTTAAAAATATAAACACTATAAAGCCCTTTGCAAAATAAAAGTGGTACAAGTGGAACTCTGCAAGGACTTGAGGGAGGCATCTAATTTCCCCCTTCCTCACTCTTTC
>NW_015164193.1:635639-642953 GCF_001447785.1 Gekko japonicus
TTTCTTCTCTCCTGGCCACCCAATCGTCAACCTACATTTATCTGCTCCTTTGTCTTCAGCTTCCTTCTCCCTTCCCTCAGCCTATGTCTAGGAAAACTATGGCCCAGTTATGTGGTAAGGACCACTGGGCCAGGCCTACTTGCATGGTAGGAAACCCTCAAGGAGTTATGGGGGGCACCTCACTTTTCCCTGAATCCCCCCTCCTCACACTTCCAGTTTCCCTTCTCCTGTCAACTCCCATATACCCTCTCCTTTCCCTGCCACATTGTAGCCTTCTTCAATTGACCTTTTGTCTCCTATCTTTATCTATATTATTTATTGACTTAATTTATACCAACCTTTTTCCACAGCGACCAAGGCAGCTTACAACATTCTCCTCTCCACCTTTTTATCCTCAGAACAACCCTGTGAGGTAGGTTAGGCTGAAAGTATGTGACTGCCCAAATCACCCAGTGAGCTTCCACAGCAAGATGGGGATTCAAACCTGGGTCCCCCAGGGTCTGAAGCTATACCACACTGGCTTTCATAGGGTGGCTACTGTTCATAGAATCATAGAATTGGGCCATAAAGATCATCTTGTCCAACTCCCTGCTTAATGCAGGATCAGCCTGAAGCATCCATGACAAGTGTTCATCCAGCTGCTGCTTGAAGACTGCCAGTTAGGGGGAGCACACCATCTCCCTAGGCAGCTGATTCCAAGGCTGAACTACTCTTACTGTCATATATATATATAAATAAATCCTAATATCTAGCCAGTACCTTTCCACCCATAATTTAAACCCATTGTTGTGAGTCCTATCCTCTGCTGCCAACAGACACAGCTTCCTGCCCTCCTCTAAGCGACAGCCTTTCAAATACTCAATGAGAGCAATCATGTCCCCCCCTCAATTGCCTCTTCAGACTCTTTCCAGTTCCTCACCCTTTCCTCATAGGGCTTGTTCTCCAGGCCCCCGATCATCCTTGTCACTCTCTTCTGCACCCTCTCCATTCTGTCCACATCCTTTTTGAAGTGAGACCTCCAGAACTACACACAGTACTCCAAGTGTGGCCTGACCAATGTGGTGTACAGTGGGACTATGACATCTTGTGATTTGGATGTTATACCTCTGTTGATACACTCCAAGACATCATTCACCTTTTTCTGCCACTGCATCACATTGACTGCTCATATTTAACTTAGGGTTCACCTGTACTCCAAGATCTTGTTCACAAACACTGCTATTCAGAAGTTTATCCCACATCCAGTATGCACGCTTCTCATTTTTGTTACCCAGATGTAGAACTCTACACTTACACTTGTTGAATTGCATTGGTTCACATCCACCTACTTTTCCAGTGTATCCAGAACTCATTGAATGTATATCTTCTGGTGTGTTTGCTACTCTTCTCAGTTTTGTAGTATCTGTAGATTTAATGAGTATTCCCTCCACCCTCTCATCCAGATCATACAGAAATATGGAAAAATACTGGGCCAGAACCGAGGCCTGTGGCAACCCACTGGACACCTCCCTCCAATCAGATGAAATGCCACTGATAACTAGTCTTTGGGTGCAGTTCTCCAACCAGTTTCCTATCCACCTAACTATCCTAGAGTCCACAGTCCTCCAGTTTGCCCATCAGAACATCATGGGGAACCTCGTCAAAAGTCTTAGTGAAATCCAGGTTAAAAATATCGATGGTGTTCCCATGATCTAGTAAGCTCATCACTTGATCAAAGAAGGCAATGAGGTTGGTCTGGCAGGACCTTTTAGGGACAAAATCTTGTGGACTTCCTTGGATCACCAAGTCATCCTTCAGATCCTTGCAGATTGAACCCTTTAAAATCTGCTCCAGTATCGTCCCTGGGACAGATATCAGAATGACAGACCTGTGGTTGCCTGTAGTCTTGTGGCACATCACCCATCCTCCAACAGGTCTTGAAGATGGACAAAGGCTCTGCAAGCTCTCTAGAAAGTTCTTTGAGCACTCTCAGGTGCACACCATGGGGTCTGGGGATTTGCACTTATCCAGTAAAGCCAGGTGCCTCTCAATGACCTCTTTGTCCATGTCAACTAGCAGCCTGGACACCAGGCCTTGCTTACAACTACCTCTAGATTGGCCTGTTCTCTTCTTCAGGGAAAAAAACTAAGGCAAAATAGGCACTGGGCCTTTCTGTTTTCGCTCTGTCCTCCTTCATAGTTTCTTCATTTTCACCCAGCAGTGGGCATATCACCTCTTTTAACTTGTGTTTGCGCCTCAAATAGCTGATAAAACTTTTCTTGTTGTAATGAGCCTTCCTGGCCAACCTAAACAAGTGGGCATATCGCCTCTTTTAACTTGTGTTTGCACCTCAAGTAGCTGATAAAACTTTTCTTGTAATGAGCCTTCCTGGCCAACCTAAACTCACTGTGAGCTTTGGCCTCTCTGATGGCTGACCTACAGTACCAAGCAACTCTCAGACACTCTTCTCTAGAGGTATGTCTTTTTCTCCATTTCTTGAACATTTCCTTTTTCTGCCTTGGTTCATCATGCAGTTCTCTGTTCACCCACAATGGCTTTTTGGATCTCTGATGATGTTCCTGTCTTGCTGGTATATGGATGGCTTGAGCTTGCAAGAGCTCTTGTTTTAGGAGAGACCACCATTCACTTGCTCCTTTCTCTCCCAGGAATGACTCTCAGCATGCCTCTGAGTTCATTAAAGTCTGCTCTACTATAGTCTAACATGCACATCTGGCTACAAACTTCCTTGGCCCCCAACAGCAAAAGGAATTCTAGGAGGACATAGTCACTCCCCCCTAAGGTGTCCACCACTGTCACCCCATCTACCAACTCTTGCCTGTTGGTTGAGTATGGCATGAGTCCCTTGTAGCTTCCTCCACCATTTGAAAAAGTCAGGAAGTTGTGTAACTATGGAAGCTTAGCAGTTTGTCTTCCACACACATTGGTGAAGTTTGTCACCCATTACTACAAGAGCTTGTTGCTTGGATACATTGTCAAGCTGCTCAAGGAGGACAGCATCCACTTCCTCACCCTGGTCAGATGGTCAGACTCCAACCACAATACCATTTGTCCTTCCTTCCTTTATCCTCACCCAGACATTTTCACTGGGCTGTCACACATCTTCTACAGTATTTCCTGATGACCAAATCCTCTCTTCCTCTTCAACCCTTTCAGTTTTTCTTGAACAACTCAAATCAATCCACTGCTAAATTCCAGTCATGGGAATCATCCCACCAAGTTTCTGTAATGTCTTCATTAGAATCTCAAGCTCTTCCTTCTTATTGCCCAAGCTTTGGGCATTGGTACATAGGCACTTGAAGCCCCGTTCCATTGGCTCCATTTGACCTGGCCTTCTCAGGTTGGCCTGGGCTCTTTGCTTTCTTTCATTGAAATCTCTATGTTGGTCATCTCCTTCCCCCTTGTGGTATCAGTATGAAGCCCTCCTGATGAATCTCCCTAGGTTCCTGCCAAACACCTTCTTCCCCGACCTTGATAGGTGAAATCCATCATGTACTAGTAGGGCATCTTCCAGAAAACCTGTGGTGCCAGAATCCAAATTGCTCCTGCAGGCACTTCCAACACAGCCAGTGGATCTCCTTCATTTTGTTCCCATCACATTCCTCTCCCTCTGATGGAAAGAAAAGGAAAGGAATACCAATACCAGCTGTGCCCTCATTCCCTTCAGCTTTCTCTTGAGAACTTCATAGCTTTAAGATTCAGAGGATTAGCGCCCTCAAGTTCTACTAGGGGCAGGGGGTGAGGCCTAAAAACATGGTTGCACTTACCTTTAACTGATGTTCATCGAGTGTCTTCTGTGCAGGCACACATGGGACTGCCTGAAGGCAGGCCTGTCATGGGAGAAGGTTCAAAGAGCTTCTAGAAATATCAAATACGAGTGCTCTCCCTCCCCTCATAGAGGAGAGGTCTACGTTTTTTTCCTGCCCATTCAGTCACGTGATGAGGGGAGGGGGAGGCACTATTCCCTCAGTCCTTTTTTGCCGCCACAGGAAGAGAATGCATATAGCCCTCAGTGGGGAAGGAGGGAGGGATGTGTGCCTGCACAGAAAACACTCGATGAACGTTAGTTACAGGTAAGTGCAACCATGTTTTCATCAGCATGTCTTCTATGCAGTCCCACATGGGAGATTAGCAAGCTACAAACACTGGAGGTGGGTATGGGCTATATGAGAATTTATTTAAACAAAGAATGTAAAACGCCTTTCCCCACAGCCGCATCTGCCCAAGAATTAACATCAATCGTATAATGTCTGATAAAAGTCAATGGAGAGGACCATGTCGCAGCCCTGCAGATATCTAAGATGTCCACCACTGCCTGGAATGCTGAAGATGATGCTTGAGCCCTGGTGGAATGAGCATGGAGTGGAAGGGGGCATGGTAGATGTGCTGCCTCATAAGACAGCCTAATGGCCGATATTATCCATTTAGATATGGAATGTCCAGAGACACCCTGTCCCTTCTAGGACCCAGAAAAAGAAATGAACAATTGAGCTGTTTTCTGGAAGTGTTAAGTGAGATCCAAATAAAATAATAAAGCCCTCCTCACATCTAATGTATGTAGTGATTGTTCCACAACAGGGGAAGGAGTTGAGAAGAAAATAGGCAGAATGATCTCTTGTAAAATTTTGAAAGTACCTTAGGGTGGAATTCTAAGCTGGGTCGTAACATAACCTTATCAGAATAAAATCTAATAAATGGGGCATCACACCGGAGAGCTTTCAGCTCCCCCACCCTCCGGGCAGAGGTAATCGCTACTAAAAATGCAACCTTATAGGACAAGAAAGACAACTCACAAGTAGCCATAGGTTCAAACAGGGTCTGTATTAAGTGAGACAAAACAACTGAGAAGCTCCATTGTGGTAAGGGAGGAGCAACAGGAGGGAATTTATTAAATAAACCTTTCAGAAAATGTTTAGATAGTGCATTAGAAAAATAGGTTTAGAGTCTATACGCAAATGAAATGCGGAAATGGCAGCAAAATGCACCTTCACAGAGGAAACAGAAAGACCTGCATCCAGTAAACTCAGAAGATAATCGAAAACTTCCATTAAAGGGCAAGTCTCAGGAAGAACTTTATGTTCCTGTGCCCATGAATAAAACCTCTCCCACTTAGTTGTGTAAGACTGCCAAGTGGATGGTTTATGGGATGTGAGTAGGATCTTTGCCACTTGCTCAGAACATCTATCTATTGAGAAATGAACCATGCGTTCAGGTGGAGCATGTGAACATCGTGATGTTGCATTTGATGGATCCTGAGGACGTCTTGAACAAGTGGCAGAGGAATGGCTTGATTCTTGGACAGGCTCTGCAAGAGAGAAAACCAAGGGCGGTGAGGCCACAGAGGTGCAATTAGAATGCATTGTGTCCTGTCGTATCAAAGTTTCACTAACACCCTTGGTAATAGGGGGAAGCATAAAATAGGACACCCACCCATTTTAGCAGGAACGCATCTCCTAGGCAGTTCCTGGCCCTCGGTGCTCTTGCTCAAAATACCTGGCACCATGCATTCTCCTGTGTGGCTAAAAGGTCTATGGCCGGAGTACCCCACTTGTGAAATATGGGGACCAGGTATTCCATGGGAATGGACCATTCGTGGGTGAGCTGAGGCTGTCTGCTCAAAGCATCTGCTAGGGTGTTGGTCCGACCAGGGATGTGGATGGCAACCAAATGAACCCCATGAGAAATTGCAATGGTCCAAAGAAGGGAGGCCTCTCTGCACAGTACTAGGGATCCTGTGCCCCTGTTTGTTGACATAAAATTTTGTCGTGACATTGTCTGCAGATAACAAGACTGTCTTGTTGAAAGCGAGGTCTGCAAGAGAAAAAAGAGCATATCTTACCACTATCAGCTTGAGTATATTAATATGCAGGGTAGACTCATATTTAGTCCAGCGACCGCTTAGTTGTATAGAATCACAGTGAGCACCCCAGCTGGACAGGGAAGCATCCATATAGAGATGCAACTGGGGAAACTGCTGGGACCAAAGGGAAACCTTCTAACAAATTAGAATCCTGAGTCCACCATGTCAGGGGTATTAAAATAAATCTAGGAATGGTCAGTCATTTCTATTGAGGATCAACACCCACATTAAAAACCTGAAGGAACCGATTTTGCAATAGTCTCACGCGGAGCCTTGCATGGCAATCTGTGGAAGTGGTAGAGGCCATGAGACCTAGGAGTTTCTGAATCTCTATGGCCCTCTGAAATCTAGACCTGGAAAACCATGACACCATGGCCTGAATTGCCTTGGCTTGGTCCTGGGGCAGAAAAGCCTTGTGAACCCTGGAATCTAGGCAAGCACCTATAAAAGCAATCATTTGTGAGGGACTGAGGACAGACTTTTAAAATCAATAATGATACTCAGCCATTCTAAGATGTGAACAGCCAAAGCTAGGTGAGAACTTAACAACTCTTTAGAATCAGTGACAAGAAGCCAATAATCTAAATATGCATACACTGCACATCCCGGAAGTCTCAGATAAGCAACAACTGCAGAAAAACATGTAGTTAATACACTAGGGGATGTAGCCAGGCCAAAGGGTAGAGTGGTGTATTGGCATGATACACCATGGCGTTTGAACCTTAAGTACTGTGGTAAGAAAATTTAGTAATATGGAAGGTTTGGGTTTAAAATGAACCAGATAGTTCATAAAATCCATGTACCTGTTCCTGTCATTGCTAGCAACACAGCAGACAGCCCTTTTGTCCCAGGAGGATCTCTTTCTTGGTCACACACGCAAAGATGTAACACATTCCATTCCCAGCCACAGGTGTGAGACCCCCAATTTCCTAGGCAATAAAATGTGTGGCCATTTGGGAAGTTGGCAGACTTCAATCCATAAGACTAACTTCCTGAGATACAGAGGGTTCACACACACCCCGCTTTCACCTCTCTGATAACTTCAAAGGATAGTTTATTTCGCATGATTGGGAAACACCAGGAGTAAACAATGACAATGTATTGATCCTGTGGAATGTGAACTTTTGCTGTGTGAGACCAAGGAAACAAATTTCCTGTAAAACAATCTCAACTTCTAAGTGTTAAGTTACAACTGTAATCTGATTATTGAGGGACCCCTTTGATCTTTGGTATAAATACTGGTAAAATCCAACAGATCGACGCTGACTCTTGGTAGGAGTCAGTCCGAGAGGCCTCTCGTTTGTGCATGCATGGGGTGGGGGAAACTTTGCTGCATGTTTATTTTTCTGTGTATTCTATCAATGTTTAGTCATCTTGCCAGGCAAATCTCTGAATGTCTTTCTATAATAAAGATAAGTTTTATTTTAAGAAGAGACCTTTGAATGTCTCTGCCAGTG
>NW_015164193.1:643119-643262 GCF_001447785.1 Gekko japonicus
GAGCAAACCAGGCATGTAGGGCAATAGCAGGATAATTGTCTTCAAGAGGCAGCATTCTAAACTTACGTACATCAAGGTAAGTATTCAGTTCCCTGAGGTGCAAAATAGGCCTGTGACCGCCACCTTTTTTTCTTTATTATGCA
>NW_015164193.1:644290-644392 GCF_001447785.1 Gekko japonicus
AGAAAACCACAAGGAGATTTTAAGCGACGCCCTGGCACAGGTAGTAGACATGTGAGACCTGTGCGACAAAGTGAGATGGACGTCATCTATCAGACTTATCCA
>NW_015164193.1:644560-645061 GCF_001447785.1 Gekko japonicus
AAAAATTCTACTTTGTGAGTTACTGGCATTAAAGTTGTGAGCGAGCGATTCGGATACTACATAAATTAGTTTGCTCTGGAGCCATCCTTCCTGAGCGGAGACAAAAATGTGTGAGTCAAGAGCTAAAAAACTGTGAGCTAGCTCACACTAACTCAGCTTAGAGGGAACACTGCTCCCTACAGATGGATTTTACAAGAGGGACTTATCTTCAACTTCAAAGAGAAGAAAGAAAAAAAAGACTGTGTTACTAAAGCTAAAGCATTTTTATAGCAGCATCAAAAAACAGAGAAAGAGCAAGGAAAAGTGGAGGACAACAACGCAGAAGAAGAGGACAGCGGAAGTAGATCAGGAAGCAGTAGCGGTACAGGGGGCAGCTCCCCATGAGAAGACTCTGAATCTGATATGGGAGTAGCTGCCCCCAAACTTCTTAAAGTCAGATGGGACTATGATAAAGATAAGCCTGGGGGGGGGGGGAGGGAGTGGCGTGGCTGAGATTGTTAA
>NW_015164193.1:645158-646057 GCF_001447785.1 Gekko japonicus
CATGATGGAGTGAGCTCCCATCTCTAGTTCCAGCTCCTGCCAACCTAGCAGTTCGAAAGCAAGACATTGCAAGTAGATAAATAGGTACCACTTCAGTGGGAAGGTAACAGCGTTCCGTGCGCCTTGGTGTTTAGTCATGCCGGCCACATGACCACGGAAATGTCTTCGGACAGTGCTGGCTCTTCGGAGATGAGCACCGCAACCCTAGAGTCGGATTCGACTGGCTTTCAAGCAAGTGAACTTTACCTTTTTAAGGGAAAAAGGGGGAAAAGAAGTAAAAATGAATCAATTCTGAAAGTTTAATATTATTACTTATTTGGCTAACATGGTTTGTACTGAAATATATTTGAAACAGTTAATCTCACTCTTCATCTTCTAGAATGTTAAAGCTAACGGAAATGTTGAAATAAGCAATTTATATCGTACCGGATCCCTATTTAGCTGTATGTTTTAGTTAGTGTTTCCATGTTCCCTACCCTACGTAGTATGTAGTCATAATGCAATTAAAAAAGTTATTTAAAAAAGAGAATTAGATATATAAATAACAAGGAGAAGAAGGCACTAGCAAACCACCTCTGCTTCTCATTGCCTTGAAAGCCCCTTGCTGGGGTCATCATAAATCAGTGGAAACTTGATGGCACTTTATGCATAAATAACACGCAGCAATAGTACATGAAAGGTTCTCCTGTCATAAGTTAAAATAAAAGGTATAATTTGATTAACATACTTATGATGCAGAAGCAGATAGCAACTACTGGTACCAAGAAAGTACAGTATGTTATATTATTAGATCTCAGAACAGAAAACAACCAATTGCCATTTTTTATTTTATTTGTACTATGTATGCTTTGTTATGGTCTTTGGGTCTGTATCCCTTGCAGCAGATTGCCAATCCAGTG
>NW_015164193.1:646069-648029 GCF_001447785.1 Gekko japonicus
GGGTTCCTTCTTTCCTGCCCTGCCCCCAGCCAGCCCAGCCCTCAGCCTGTAGAGCAACTGGCTTTCATGGCAGTGGGGGGACAGCTCCAGCTCCCTTATCCACCTACAATCCTGTCACCTTCCTGGCTCATGTGGTGATGGCTCCAGCTCTCCCCTCCTCGCATATGTGATGGCAGCAGCTAAAGTTCTCCTTCTCTCTCCCACCCAGCTTATGCACTGGTTTCTACTTCTCCCCCCATCTCACAGCCTGCGAGAAGCAGATGTTCCAGGGAATTTGTCCTGCTTCCATTATGATTGGTTTTCAGAGTTTTCTGCAAACACCCTGGTCTGCAGAATAATACCCCCAACTGAATCTGGCTCCCTTCTCTGGGTCTACTGAGCCACATGGGGACCAGGTTCAGCATTAGATATGGTACAAGTGGGGGGCCCATTAGGACTTGCAGAGGACATCTTATTTCCCCCTCCCTCACTATTTCCTCTTTACATTCCCAAAGCCCCTATAGCCTCTCCTTTTTTCCTGGTTCCTTCTTTCCTTCCCACCCAACAGCCAACCTACTTTTATCTGTCTTCCCATCTTCAACTCCCCCCCCCCCCGCAGCCTCTGCATGGGAAAAATATAGCCCAGTTGTGCAGTGTTGGCCCGCAGGCCAGACCCAGTTACTTAGTAGTGAATGCAAAAAGACTTGTGGGGGGCACCTCATTTCCCCCTGAATCTACCTCGTCACACTATTTTCCTCTTTCTCTCCTCTGGACAGCTCCCCTAACCTCCTTCTCACACACCAACCTACGTTTTCTGCCCTCATTTTCAGCTGTATTATTTACTTCATTTGCCTTTTGCCACAACAAGGAGCAAAAGAAACATCATTCTCTTTTCCTTTATTTTATCTTCACAACAATCCTGTGAATTAGGTTACCCTGGGAATGTGTAACTGACCTAGGGTCACCCAGTGACTTCCCATGACAGAGTGGGCATACAAAAGTGGGTTTCCCAGACCCTACTCTGAAACTCTAACTGCTAAAGCATACTAGCTTTGCTGTTGAGTAGCAGCAAGTACCATGGTCTAGGGCAGTCATGCAAGTTGGTTGGTAGCAAGTTGCCCAGAGGTTGTCACCAGGCCTGGCCTCAGTGAGTCCTCCCTAAAAGGCCACAACTGCCCTGGAAATGGCCCTACACCCTCCCCTGCCTTTTACTAACAGAAACCAAGCCTGGAATGCTGGCAAAATTGTTTCCTAGCAACAACTACTGAGGTCATCTGTTTCTTAAAGCTACAGGTGCTCCTTTTATGTTTTGGTGAGATTTTAACCCCCCCAACAAATTTTTTTAAATTAGATTTTATTTGGTCCTGCATGTTCACAACTCCAGTCTCCATATTTAAGAGTCCTCAGATTTGGCCAAGTTGAGAATTAGATACATTGACAAGAAGGGACGCGCAACAAAATGTTGCATAATGTGTTGTGGCCCTACTATAGTCTTAGTTGCAGGCAGTCCTCACAAGGAACTTGTGGAGAGGGGGCATTCCCCTACCTTTCCCCCTCCCCCTTTTATTATCAAAGTACCCTCCTCTTTCTTTCTGCACGCACCCCTTATCTACTAATCTTCCCTCACGTCCCCTTCTCCTCTCACCCCTTCTATGGGCAGGAAAATGCGGGGGGAAACGTGGCTGTTTGCCCTGGAGCAAAATAATGTGCGGCTGTGCGATCAGACGTCCGGTGGAGGTCCCGTTGAGGTCCCATGGTTAGGGGGGAGGTGCTGATCACAGGACAATCCTGCGATGCGGCAAAGAAGCGGCCTCTCTAGCAAAAGGCTCCGTGGGTTTAACCCCTTCCAGGACTGCAGAGGAATGCAAACTGTGTCCTCCGTCCGGTCCCCTCCAGGAGGAGCTTCAGCCGGGCCACCCTCCCGCCACGCCCCCTGCACCTCCCCCTCTGCTGCCCGGTGCAGAGAGTTCCTCTCGAGCAG
>NW_015164193.1:649180-650409 GCF_001447785.1 Gekko japonicus
CACTAACAGACATAGACCTTTGCATGTGTTTGAAAATGCTTCCTCTGGATACAACTATGATCTGATTGTAATTCCATTTCATTGTCTGACGAAGAATGAGTGCACATGACAGCTCACGCCTTGAATAAAACTTTGTTGGTCTTAAAGGTGCCACTGGACTCTAACATTGTTCTGGACCTGGGAGGGAGAGACGTTTGTTTTGCTCTGTTTCCAAACCCTGCCTTCAATGGAGGAGAAAAAGAAAATGTTCACTTTCTTTCCACACACACCCTTCAGAAGCCTGGAGCAGAGGAGGGGGGAGGGAGTGGGTGGATCTCTCCCCCCCCCAGCCAGTCCCTGCTTCTGAGCAGTAGCATGCTTTTTGCAAGCAGAGATCCAGACACAGGCTTGTTTTTAAAGCCTTCCAGAGCTCAGAAGCCCCGCTGCCGAGAGCAAAGGAGGGGAAAATATCATTGCTTTATTTCTGAAGAGGAGGGTTGGTTTTCTGCCATGCTTTTTTGTTCTTGTTTTTCTCTCTCCCAGGGTTTCTAGAAAAAAACTCTGTATCTCTCTTTTCCAGTCCATCACACAGATGAGGGTAAGGGGATTCTGAAACTCCCGACAGGAGCAGAGGAAGGGGGCATGTAACAGACTCCTCAGGCTGGCGAAGCTTCCCCTTTTGGGGGACAGCTTACTCACCCCGCTCTGCCACACATCCCCACCTCCAACCTTCCCAGAGAGGATCCCACAGCCACCCTGATGGCTCCAAAGCGTGGCCTGGGCTCGGAGAAAACTCCCCCCCCACAAGCCCCCCCCACTACCCTGACTTCCCTAGCGAGATGCCCACAGCCCCGGAGCCCGGCCACTCACTTGATCGCTCAGGGGCAGCTGTGGCCAGGTGACACGAGACAGCTTGCCCAGCACCGCCAGCTCGCCTTGTCTCCAGGGACCAGTAGGTGAGGCAGCACCAGAGCTGGACAGGGGGAGGGGGAGGGAGAGGTAGGACGGCAAGCAACAGCAGCGCCCACCTGGTGGCTCTGTCTCTCTCCTTGGTGCAGCTCACTGCGGCCACCCCCCAGCAGCCTCCTGGCCCAGCCACCTGGCCAGGGGAAGGGGCTCGCATGTGTGCCTCGGCTGGCCCTCTGGCTCCCCTCCTTCTGCTTCTGCTGCAGCCGGGTCCGTCCATCCCTCCTTTGCTCGCTGAGTCACAAACTAGGTGGCTGCATGCTGCCCCAGTGTCTCTTTTCCCA